>NW_025999433.1:0-252376 GCF_019419815.1 Pyrus x bretschneideri | reverse complement strand
GCTGACTTCATGGCGGAGAGCGATCGCAATCATTGTAAGTTTGATATGTTCGATAACAATGTTTGACTTTTTGCAATTCATTGCAATATGAGTACGTTGATCCAATCCAAGTTCATCTGTGGTTCTTATGTTTTCTTGAAAGTTGTCAATATATATATATATACACACACGTGAAATATATAAAAATTTTCAACTTAGATATTTTATTATTTATTGATTATGAATATTTTTTGATTATGATATGATTGAATGCAGCAAGTGAAATGGAAGCAAGACTCGACGGGAAAGATCATCGATGGCTATCTACGGCGGAAATATGTGATGTTCTTCGAAATCCTAACGGATTTACAATTTCTGAGGTGCCTGAATATATGCCACCAAGTATGACTTTCTGCTGTACTGCATTTGTTAAGAAATATTGTATTGGCTTATTTAACTCGAATTTTCTTTAGCATTTTAAGAATTTGATTTTTCTTTTTGCATCATTCTTAGAAGATTTATTTGGATGTGTATTGAAAATTCCCTTGATAAGTTTTGAACTGTTGGTCATTTGGATAAGAGGAAAGTTTATGTCAACCGGTGTTTATGTAAAGTATCGGTCGAGTTGGTAGATCATTTTCTTTTGGATTGCCCTCTCACATGAGATTTGTGGGTTTTTCTTTTCTTTATAAAATTAATCAGGCTATTTTTTATGCGAATTGATGTTGGCGCTCTAAAATTCTCATTTGTGAGGAGTGCACAATGAGATTTTTGGAGTGCCAATAATAGAACCCTTTTTTATTTATAAGAAATTAATTGGGATATAGTATTATTGGCTTTCAAGAATATAAGAATCGACATTTGCATTGGATGTTAAGACTTCATTTTTATTAATTATTTTGGGATGCATGTGAACATTGAATTACTTTATTTGGAAACATATGAAACCTACATTTGCTTGACACACATGAATTGTTTTAGGTGGATCCTTTTTTTTTTTTGATAAGAACGTGCAGAGGCATTTTAGAAAAGATGGCTATGAATGGAAGAAGACAAAAGATGGAAAGATTGTTAAGGAAGCCCATGAGAAGCTCAAGGTAAGCATACGCCAAGGTTGATGTTATAAGAAATATGATGTATTAAGCATGACACTTAACCATACAACTATAGTTATGTAACTTAATCAGTTAATCTTGTAGATGTTGATTTATTTTGTGGAACAAATTGGCATGTTGGATATCGCCATCTGTAATTTGATGTAGTATAGTTGGAAGAATTTTGGTACAAAATTGATATGGAGCAATGGCATGGTATAATTTTGATGTGTTGCATTTGTGGGAAGAAAATAATCATGTTGAAAATTCCTTATTTTCCTAATTAAACTCATTGAACTATTATTGTACATCTCTGTCAGGTTGAAGGTGTTGATGTAGTGCACTGCTACTATGCTCATAGAGAAGATGATAATGATTTTCAACGACGCATTTACTGGTTGGTTGATAAGTAAGTTTCTAAAAGAATTTATTCTCTTTTTCGGCCTTAATGCAGTAATCTCTCCTCTAAACCCTAATATTTCACTGCTGTAGGAATCTCTCAAATATGGTTCTTATCCACTATCGGGATATAAAGGTTATGCCTCACACTGTCAGTTCCAATCCAAGTAATTTCCAGCATTCACAAGCTACATATGCGACAAACTTGAATAGTACTCAGACATCAGAGCCCGAAAACACTGTTTCAGGTGCTTGTTTTACATCGTCAAAATCTTTCCCCGAAATTTGTCACGAGTACCTTTTCTTTTACAAATATTTCGGTGATTTTTTTTTTTTTTTTTTTTTTGTATTATTTGTTGTCCATGTTTATCTTCTATATATTTCTTCTACTGTTGTCGTCTTCGCTTAACACAATAAATGTTGCAGCATATAATCACCAAGCAAGTTCTGGGTTTCCCCCTGTTCTTGGATTGCAACATGATATTGCTTCTTCTAGTTCCAATCCAACTAATTTCCAGCATCCACAAGCTACGAATGTGACAAACTTGAATAGTGCTCAAACATCAGAACTCAAAACCACCATATCAGTTGTTTGTTTTACATTGTCAAAATCTTTCTCTAACGAGTTCCTAATCTTTTACAAATATTTCAGTGATTTTTTTTTTTTTTTTGTATTATTTGTTCTCCGTGTTTATCTTCTATGTATTTCTTTTATTGTTGTCGTCTTCGCTTAACACAATAAATGTTGCAGCATCTAATCACCTAGCAAGTCATGGGGTACTCTATGTTCCTGGATATGAGATTGCTTCTTCTATTTCCAATTCAAGTAATTTCCAGCATTCACAAGCTACAGATGCGATAAACTTTCTAGATTTTCAAGGTTATGGTGATTTGTTAAACAAAACTTGTTGGTTGTTTCCCTTTGTTATTCATTTGGCAGCTGTGCCTTCCATATTTCTCTAGAGTTTTTCATTATTTAACCTGACATTCTATAATGTGCAGATAATTGGTTCGAGAATTTATTTATTGGTATGTGGAATGTGATCCTTTGTTTATTCATGTAACTTGTTCCAGTGTATCTTTTGAATCTATATTGTCTTTGTCAATACATGAGTTCATTAAATAGCTATTATTTGTTGAATTGGTCCATAAAAAAAAGACTGAAAAGCTGTTTCATATTTGCACGGAGAGGAAGACACTGAAACCTCTTTCCATAGTTTGTGTAGCCCAAATTCATCAAACTTTGGAGATGATGAACAGGTACTTGACAAGTACCTGTTTCATCCAGTACTACTTTTCTTTTATAATCATTTTGGTGATTTGGTAAACTAAACTTGTTTGTTCCTTTAGTGTGAATGTACTACCTCTGTTAGTTTTGTAAAAAACTCAGTCAAAGCACATCATGTGGAGCACATTTGCGCTTTGTTTTAAGGGTTTTTCACCACTCGATGACCCCTAGATGACTTGAGATAAGAATTATGTTTACTACAACTCGTGTACACATATCTTTTGCTTCCATGAATTACGGATTCGCCCAGCCACCATCAGATCGCCTCTTGAGTTTTCCTTGATACTTTTAAGTAAAACTTGTTTCCTTTTAAAAATCCATATCGTCTTTGTCAACACATGAATTCGTTCAAATAGTTACTGTTTGTTGAATCAGATTGCAAAGAAAGAGAGGTTGAGGAAGCTGTTTCTTCACGTTTTTGTTGTACATTGTCTGTGTTTTTCCAAAAAATTTCAAGATTTTGGTGATTTGTTTAACAAAACTTGTTGGTTGTTTCCCTTTGTTATTCCTTTGCCAGCTTTGCCTTCCATATTTCTCTGGAGTTGTTCATTATTTCACTTGACATTCTATAATGTGTAGACCCTAGTGATGGGGGAATCCCCGAGAATTCATGTACTGGGTTACCTGGTACGTGCAATGTGATCCTTTGTCTTATTTTCAGCAACTTGTTCCAGTGTATCTTTTAACTCTATATCGTCTTTGTCAATACATGAATTCATTAAATAGCTGCTATTTGTTGAATTGGTCAACAACAAAAAACTGAAGAATCTGTTTCATATTTGCACGAAGAGGAAGACACTGGAATCTGGGTTAAGATTGTGGACAATGGCACGATAATTTTTTTCTTTTGTTTTGTACTTTTTTTTCCCTATGCTCACAAAGTTTAATCCATTATTATTCTGATGCAGCCTGCACCAACTCGAGTGCTGCGGTGCAGCCAAGTCATTCATCTCTTGGAAAAAGGCAATGCGGTAAATTCTCAAGTTGCAACATTACAAAAACTGCGTTGATTTTTTCTCATTCATGCACTTGATTCCTAAAGGCAGTCTCTAAACAGTTTCTTAGCTGAGGGTGATGACTTATTTCTAGATTCCACTAACTCCAAGGCCACACCCCTTGCAACCATGGAAGGAGTAGATGAAGAGGAAGAGGGAAACAATACAAACCAATCGCGGAAGCGACTCAAAGTCACCTGTGGCCAGAAGGTAGACTCAGCCACCCAAAGTCACTCGTGGATGAAACCCCAATTATTTCATGTTCCAAAACTAACATTCCCTGTTTCTCGTTACAGAATGCGACTCAAATTCCTTCTCTTACTATTGTCTTCCTTCATTTCTAAACTTCTAACAATATTTTGTTTTGGTGGCTCAAAAGTCAATTGCTACTTCTGCTGCAACCAACATAACTGCTGCTCCTGAGTCTAGCACTCCAGCCATGCTGCAATCAAGACCAACCTCAGATGCCAACCAAGATTTTGAGGTAAACACTATTTCATCTTTGATTTGTAGTGTGTGCGCGTATGTTTTTTTTATTTTTTAAATCTTTTGATCTGTCTTTATTTGAACCTTTTTGTTAACAAATCTGTTTGAACATAGAATCAAGAGCAGGAACTCGAGCCTACCTCTATTGAGCCAGAAAATGGCAAAAGCAAGGCTGTCGTTCAAAATGATTTTGGGTCAAGAAAGGTACGTACACAACTTTTTTTAATTCGACGTCCCTTAGGTCTTGTCAAATTTGAAGGTAAAACATGGATTAGAAAATAGAAGAATTTGGAGGAATAAATTTACTTCAAAACTAAACTATCTTCTATTCCATTCCAGTCCTTGACACTAGCTTAACGAGGCCTTAATAGTTTTCTCCAACGTCTTTCTATTGTAGAGTCATGAGTTTTCAAAAGTTGCAGTTTGGGACTCCTATAAAAGCCTCCTTGAACTTTTAGGCCGAGGGTTTGCACCCAATACACTGGCCAGCTCCTCTATTTCTACTCCTGCCACAGACTCGCAAGCCATAGAAACAGTCAGAACTTTTCTAGAAATGGACTTTGCTACTATGGTTGGCAGTGTTAAACAAACTGACATGATTTCACACATTAAGAGACTCGTAGTTTCTAGTTGGTTTCCCTCTGACAGCGGCAAAACAAGCATTTTGCAATATTGGAGCAGCTAGAGCAACCTATTTGAGACTATTCCGAGTATGATAAGGGCAAAAAATTGAATGCCCAAGTCGAAGATATGAGAAAGCTTCTTGAAATTAAGGTTCAGTTTTGTGATAGCAAGATGAGAGACTATCAAAGACTTGAGAATGAGAGAAAGCAGATTGTAGCCAAGCAGGCTGTAATATGTGCTGAAGTTGGTGGCGCCGTCAAAGAGACTGAACGGAACCAGGCAGAACTCAATGAATTGCTCCCACAGCGAGATCAATTTATACAAAATGAGGCTAATCTCAAGACCAGCTTGGTTATTGGAGATGGCTACTGGACAATCTTGAAGAAAGTAATTTTCGACAACCTCGCTCTGTGACTTTTTCTTTGGGTTGCATTTGGGCTGCAATTGTTATTCTTTTACTTTTCTTTTTGGTGGTGGATCTTAACAAATTCGACCCATAATATACCAAAATGGCGATAAGAAAGTGTAGAACAAGATTATACCTATTTGAAAGCCCAAGGGTTGCCGAAGATGGCCGAAAAATAGCTTGAAAGATGACTGGTCCGTGGGAAAACTGGAAACTCGCTGGAAACTACTTTTTCAATACTCAATGAAATCGAGTGATTCAAAAACGAAAAGCATACTTCTCGATGACACGAAGAGAATGGTACCTTTCTCAACAGCTTATGGGTACAAACTTATTCTAATTTTTTATGTATTTTGGAATGTTTTGAATTGAAAATTAGTTAGGAGTTTAATAAAGGTTTGCGTATTAAAATTATAAATCTATTATTAATTTTTATTTAAAAAAATTATGTAACTGATATGTAAATTCATGATTACATTAATGCTACGGACTTGGATCAAGATCTGAAAACTAATAAAGTTTCAGTTAATGAACATTAGTAATTAGGGACCAGATACTAATTTTTATTTTTATTTTTTTTGCCCTAACTATATATTATGCTCTCAAGGTTTAAGATGATATTTAAATTAGGTCATTAAATTTTAATTTTTTCAAATTGTTTAAGTTTTGGAACTATATCAATTTACACTTTTTGTAACATTAAATGTCTATTATACAATAAATTGATGAGTTTTTAGGTTTTATGTTACAAATGTGGCTTACATGTCAATCTAGTTACGGATTTAATACTCACCATGTCATCAAATTAATGAAGATTTAGTTAATTCATTACACAAAATGAGTAAATTGATACAATTTCAAAATATTAGGGTGCAATGTGACAAATTAAAATCTGATGACCCATTTTGAAAATCACGCAAAACATAGAGGGTGCAAAATATAAATAGCCAATAGAAAAAAAAACACCAATAGAAAATGAAAAGCTTTTCCCAGATGCAAAATGTAGTTCACCAAAAAGAAAACAAAACCCAATTGAAAAGGAATGTTAAAAAAACTGAAAAAGCTTTACTACCCAGAATTTTCTTGGTTTTTATAATTTCATACATCAAGTTTTTTAATCCCAATCAGGTAACTAAAGTGATAATTCTGGAACACTTTCATACATCCGTTAAGTTTTCTTCAACTTGTGACGTAACCTCTATGTGGACAATGACTAGACGCCGTAGTTAATCTGAATCCGCGTGGATATTGAAAAAAAAAATTTAATTTCAAAAGTAAAAAAATTTCGAAATTAAAAAAAAAAAATTTAAAAGCAAAAGGAAGAATAAAGGATAAGATCATCTTTAACTTTTGAATTAAAACCTAAATTTTCTAGATCAAACATAGGGCTAGGTTCAATTAAAAATGGCTTGGTTTTTTGCCAAAACCGAAACTGTTGCGATTTGGTTCAGTTCGGTTCATTTTTTTTTCGTTCAGTTTAATTTCAATTTGGTTTTTTCTTGTTCCATCATGTCTTTTTTTTTTTTTCAAATTTTTTTTGTTTCCGAAAATTGAAATTTTAACATCTCCAACATAATCATAAAATAAGCATTCCAAATTTCCAACATTGAAATTTGAAATTTTAACATCTCCAACATAATCATAACATAAGCATTCCAGCACAAAGAAAATAAACATTTAAAGTTCAACTAGAATCATCAATCAAGTCTTCCAAAGTCCAAACTTAAAAAAAAAAAAAAAATATTTGAAAAAAAAATTTCAAAGTTTAAGTCTTCAAAAGTCCAAATTTAAAATAAACATCACATTTCAAATATCCACACCTAAAATAAACATAACAAAGTTCAAACTTTAAAAAAATATTCCACTTAACTAAAATCATAACAAAGTCCTTCAAGGTTTCATGTCTTACACGCACTTTTCTCTTCAAGCCCTCAAGCTCAACGCTTAGGCGGCCTATGAGGCAACATAGTACCTTTCGTTGAACTTCCACTTGCCATTTCTACATACAAATAAAAAAAAAAAGAACATGATGTAATGCAAGTATGCAACATAACATCTAATTTAAATAAGGTTTTTTAAGTCAAAATGGTCCTTGAGATTGTCCACCAACCATTATTTTGATCATTCCGTTACAAACTCTATTAAATGTCCCAAAGCTTTTGGCCGGAAGATTAGGCAATTTTCAAAGCTTTGTAACTCAATCGTTTCTTAACCAAATTTGACACATAATATATTAAAATGAAGATATGAAAGTTTAGAACAAAATTATACCTATTTGGAAGCCCAATGGTTGACGGAGATGGTCGAAAAATAGCCTAAAAGGTGACGGAGATGTCGGAGATGGCCTGAAATTGATGAGTTTTTCGATTATGATATATTATGGTAAAAACACATGAAAGACCATGCATCCAATGATTGTGGACCTAATAATCTTGCACTCAACACCGAATACCTAAATGTCATCAAACCAAAGTAAACTTTCATTTAACCAAGTTCTTAGCACTTCAATTCAATCTTAAGTTAAAAAGAGTAGTTCAATGGACTAAAATTACACAAAAGGGAGAAAGACAGAACACAGAATCGTGGAAATGTGTACTGTGATACTGATCCTGCAAGTTAAATATGAAAAGTGTAAAAGCTCAAATTATCCTTAGCATCAGTAGATTAACAATGAAAAGAAGAAAACTTGTGTATGTTTTCATTTAGTATAACATGAATATGCACGTGCATAGTAAATACCAAGCAGAAAGTATTACCAGTAAATTAGATTCAACACAACATAGAGAACAATTCGACTACTATATGTGTAACTCTATAAACTCCTTACCACATCAATCTTGAGAGGTCCAAAAAGTCTAAAAGTCTCAAAAACTTATCCATATTCAGCTCCAATCGCCTGAAAACACCAAAAAACTGAGTGGTAAATATAAATTCATCAAAATTCCTTATTCAAGGATAAGCTAAAAATGGAAAAGATTCAAATCCCAGAAACTGTTTGGTAAGATCCAAGAAATTCTATCGCAGCTGAAATTTTCATTCTTAGATTGCATGGACAACCCTTTTTGTTTTGGTAAGATCCTAGAAATTCTATAGCGGCTGTAAATTTTCATTTTGCACCTTAACTCATGCCAATTTAAATGTGACATTCATGCCCAATCTGCATCATGTGTCTATGGACAAATAGTTGTAATGCTAAAACTCAAATTCTGTCCCAAGTATACAAGGGTCACAAACATATATACACACACCTCGAGATGAAAATTTCACCGAGTGATCTAGCCTAGCAGCATTAATGTAAACCTTCATTCTGCACTTCAACCGCCTCATTGTTTCTTCCGCAAGTTTTCAAACAAATCTGTAAATAGAATGAAAGAGAAATTATAGATTATAATGGCAACAATCTTTAAAAAAAAAAAAAAATATTTAAAACTCTGTACCTTTCTTTTTCTCATCCTAATAAGTTCTCTCAGCCTAGGCAAAAGAGAAAAAAAATTCAATGAATTTAGACATGAAGAAATGAAGAAATTTATACTGTAAAGAATGCAAACGTAGACATGAAATGATAACTCTATTGGTAGAATGAAAATGATGTCTACTCTAAATCACATCCTTTCACTAATAACATTTTACTTATTTTTTTATTTTTTTAAAGAAATGTAAACAGACATTTTAGAATGAGTTGGAACTCATGTTGTATATTGAGATAAATGACTATCTATTTGATATTAGAGTATCACAATGGCATACCTTGGCCTTTTGGACTGGTCTCTCGCCAGAAGTCATCTTTTATGTTAACATTTGATGTTATGACTTTTGCATTCAACTTGTAGAATATAAGTAAACTTTATAATTTGATTGTTTCATTTTAAAAGGTGGAAAATAAAAATAGATGTCTTACTTTTCTCAATAGCAAATCTTATTGTTTTTGGGAATTTCTGCAATTGTGACAACTGTGGTAGTAGCTACAGTGGTACAATGAGATAATAATCGTTGCATCAGCTTTAATACTAAACGAATCAAATCAAGAATGAAGATCGGTAATATGCATGATAAAAAAAAATTATATTCTAAATGTTGAAAAAAGGGAATGAGAAGGTTACACTTGGCTGGATTCATAATGCCCTTGTACGGGGAGTCGATATCATGAGACATCATCTGATAATTTAAATTTTTGAAGAAATGGATCGATGTAATCATCAACTTAACAGTTTAAAAAATGTAACGGTTTATAACATTCAAGGCTTGAAAACAAAAAGTAATTACTCTAAGTTGAATAGAGAGGAATCAACATTTAGAGATAGGAAAAGGTTGAGTTTTTTACTAGGATGCATGGACACGGGCACAGATACGGAGATACGATACGATACGACACAGAGACACGTCAAAGTTCTAAAAACGAAGACACGATACATCAAGGATACGGCAAATAAAAACATATATAAATAAATATATCTAAAATATTATAAAATAAGCATTCAAATTTATTACCCAAACTTAAATTTATTTCAATAAACTCAAAACAGAAAGATAAGTGAAAATAAGCATACAAAATATAATAATAATATTATATACAAAAAGCAAAAGGGGCTTTAAGTTTTTCCAATTTACATAACACAACAGATGAGCTAAAAGTCATTGAATCAGTCAAGGCAAAAGAATATTTTAGCTTCGAAGTTCAAAACGGAAAAGCAAGCCTCCTTTCAGTTTCAGAGATGGGTTCTGGGAATCAGATTGAGCTTCAAAATTAACAAAGCGAAAACGAAGTCGAAAGCTCTCACCAACAGGTGCAGATGGAGACGATGGAGATGACGGAGCAGTGGCAGACGGAGATGATAGAGACAACAGACAAACGAAGCTGTTGCAGACGACAAGTTTGATTTTTGAGGTTCGAAATCGTTTTGGTTTTTAGTCAAACAATCGTTTCAGTTTAGCTAATTTGAATCAATCATGATTCTGTGCGGATTTATTGGATTATTTTTCTCTAATTATCCTCTGATTTAGTTTGAAACGTATGCAAAAAGTATGATACGCATATCTCGATAGTATGATACGCGTATCTCATCAATAAACGTATCCATTCGTTCGGATACGTATCGGGCCCGTATCCATGCGTATCATGTGCGTATCCGTATCCCTGCGTGTCAAATACGGGATATGCTGGCTTTTCCCCGTGTCCATGCATCGTAGGTTTTTTACCTGCTAGTCTAGTAATGTCAAGCAAGACTACAGCTTCTATTCAAAGGTCAATTCTTTTTCTCTAGAAAACTGTATGTTACACAAATTTATTGAATTGGAATCAAACTAATGAGAATTAAATTGAAAATTTAAAACTAATGCAGAAAATGAATTTGAGAGGCTAAAAAAATTTAAAGGTAAATAGGAAAAAAGTTTAAAATGTCGGGACATTTTGTTATACTAAAGCCCTTGGATAGCTTGAAAATCTTACCCTCATTCATTTTTCACTCTCGCTCTATTTTGCTACACATTAACACAATAAAATATACTCAGGTCACATAATTATTAATCTATGAAACAATAAGAAATTAATATAAATCAAAAGATGACAAACCTATTACTTTGCATTCTTATTATTGCAGACACCTGATAACTCCCATCACCAAAAACTCTTACTTCATATAAGCCATATGTAGTAACCTGCAAGAAAGCAATGAGAAATTAACCACACTAACATTCAAGAAGAAGTTACACAGAAGTGTGCAGAAAACAAAACATATATGTACTTCTAGTCTATCAAGATGTTAAGATTGCATCGGCTTCAATGCTTAAACGAAGAGTAGAAATAAATTTCATCCACGAAATAAGATGTTATTTTTAAGTATCGTAACACAAATGTAATGTGCGTACAACCATCAACCCACCCAAGTGTAAACTACTCATCCTGGCACAACCAACATCGTAAGAAACATGTTACTAAAATATTAGTTCCAATACATCATATTTGCTACTATCATTTTTAGGAGTTGTGGTTTTCCATGAACTGTAAAGCATGTATACACAAAGTGAGGTTTGCCAATACCTCCAGCTATTTCCAAGTGTACACTGGTGTGTTTTTTCCTTTGAAACATGCAGTTTTTTTTTTCTTGTATTGTTCCCACCATTAACCAAAAAGGAAGGAAAATTTGGCAAAAGAGGATATCTTAATACCTTTAGGAAAATTGTCAACCACAAAATAAGCACTGTATTTCGAGCCTATGAAAAGAAGAATAACCCAAAATACATTCATTACTTGTTAAAGCACTTGCAGATCTTTTTGACATGACAGAAACAAATTGTAACACCAGTTTCAAAACAAATTAGGGCAAACCACACTGGACAAAAACCAAAAATGAGAAAAAGAAGCATTAAGAAACACAGAATACGAAGACTAAGCAAATATATATCACATATACTATAAAAGAGCCTAAAATTTAAAACTCAATAATTAAAAAATTTAAATTGCTTACCTTAAACAGCTGAAATTTTCAAAAACACGACAATCAATCTGTGCAAAAAGGCAAACAACGAACGATTATTAAAGTGGACAATAGACTTTAGGGAGAATGCATACTTCTGCTGACACTTCGCCCAAGGTTGTTGTCCTGCTTCAGTGGATTTATTAAATTAAGATGCTTCAGGGAAAAAGCTCGCAAGTTTGTCTCATACCCCTTTGCTGGAACAGAGAACATTTCCACACAATTTCGAATAAATTCTTCACTCAGCAGTAGATCATCTCTCCCGTTTTCGGGTGCCTTAGCTGCAGTTTCAGTGAGTGAGTCAGAGAAAGAGAGAGAGAGAGAGAGAGCAAGAAAACACAAATAAGCCATCCAACATCAAAAGCACACAATAATATCTCTTACCCACTATATCAGGCAAGGATGATTTGCATACTGGTCCATTTAAACTTATACAATAGTTCTCCCAGTCAAATTTGCTTAAGTAATCCAAAAATCTATAAAGGACCTATAGAAATGAAAAGTAATTAAGTTCTAAAACTTATATATGTATCTGAAAGAATGATTCAAAATTGACTTGGGAATACTCACTGCCAGAGGGCCATCCAGTGACGAATGGAAAAAATGGAAAACATATAGGATTAACATTTCCAAAACATACGTTGAAATCAACCCATAATGGGCCCCGAGAATACGACTCTCATAGTAGCACCAGGCTTTTATCAGAATAATACTCCGCTTGAAGAGATGATTTTTGCCAATATAATTATCAACCTGCAAATGAAGCGACATGAGAAATATGACCCAAAGATGAAACCTGAGTGAACTTTCGTGCCAGTGATATAGTAGATAAATTAAAATAGCATCGGAGCAATATGACTCGGTTATGCAATACCAACCGTAGCTCATCAATATTTAACGTGATCATACCTGTTCAAGGAAGTGTAGAGTACTAAATCATCCTAACTGAAATAGGCAAAGTAAACCCAAAAGGTAATCATGTCCATCCATATATCATCTTGACAAAACTTTGGCCTTTTAATTAAAACACAAATAATAATAATAATAATAATTGTTCATCCACAGCAAAAACGGAAACATCCAAGGCAAAACCAAAAAATTAATCATGACCATTCCTCTCTTTTTAAATTTTCAGGGAAAAATTGAACCACAAACAATCAAAAAACCCAAATAAAAAACAAATTTAACAGCAAAGAGATAAATTATATTCCTGACCCAAAAAGGGCTTGCAAGCTCGCAGAATAAACCCTAAAATTCGAAGACGAATATTTCCTGCAACCAAAAAAACGAAATCAAACGAAAGAACCAGATGTAAAACACGAAGAAATAAAGAAAACGCTGAGCAAAATAGGTGAAGAGCCGAACTTTAAAACAATCAATTAAAAAAATTTCTTCCTAACCAAACAGAAAATAAAGCAACGCATGAACAAAAACACCTGAACCAGAGCGATTCGTTCGTGGAAAACAGCGAGAAAAACAGGCCAAACACCGTTCCACACGATCCGATCGGAATCGAAACCGAAAGACAAATGGAGAAATAGAGAAAACGGAAAGACAGAGAGAAGGAAAGAAGAGGGAAGTGAAAAATGAAAAAATGAAAGATGCTGTAAGCATCTCCCCACACAAAACGCACGGGACAAAAAATGAGATAGGGGCAAAGTGGCCAATTCACCATACAACCCCTCTAAAGCCTAAAAGACATGAAGAGAATGAGGGGCAAAACCGGGTGGGCAGTCTTAGTAAGGCTAGCAATTTCTGACACGATTCGATAATTTGACATGATACGAAATTAACAAATATTTGGATTAACACGATAACAAATTGGGTCGTTATCGGGTAACCTGATAAACACCTGTTAAGATTACAGGTTGGTTTGGGTATACAATGCACGATACACAATAAGCAAAATATTAATTTTATAATTTTATAACCCTAAAAAAAATACTATAATAGTTATATATATTAATTTAACAATTTTATAACCCTAAAAACTATAATAATTATATATATATATATAAAATTAAATATTAAAAATTGGTAACCATTGGATCGGCTTAAATATACTACTATTCAATTTCTTAAGTGTTATACGTACAAAATAAATAAATTTAAATCTACTTAATAAATATATATATCATTAAACTTGATGGGATACGAATTCTACGAAACTAATTTCAACGATCCAACGGTCAAACTTGTTTGTATATGCTTCGAGATCGCATCAGCAAAAAATCGCAAAAAACAAACTCAAAGATCAAGTAACAGGACAAAACTTTTTTACGGTTATCAACGAAAAATCACGATTTAACGGTTATTTTAACTCCGATTTTGATGATTTTTTACAGCTACACTCCTTGACTCTATATGAATACAATGAATGCATTCGATCTTCAATTTAAAATATTTACACTAGTAGATACCACAAAATCTTATTTTATACTTAATGAAAGTATGAATAAACTCTTAAGTGTTTGTGAATCTATTGTTTTGATGGGATACGCATTCTATGAAACTAGTTTCAACAATCCAACCTTCAAACATGTTTGTATATACTTCGAGATCGCATATGCCAAAAATTGCAAAAACACAAACATTCAAAGATCAAGTAATGAGACAAAACTTTTCGACGGTTATAAACGAAAAATCACAATTTAACTATTATTTTAACTCATATTTTGATGATTTTTTACAGCTACACTCCTTGACCATATATGAATACAATGAATGAATTCGATCTTCAATTTAAAATATTTACACTGGTGGATACCACAAAATCTTATGTTATAATTAATGAAAGTATAAATAAACTCTAAGTGTTAGTAAATCTATCGTTTTGATGGGATACGCATTCTACGAAACTAATTTCAACGATCCAACCTTCAAACTTGTTTGTATATGCTTCAAGATCTTATACGCCAAAAATTACAAAAAATAAACATTCAAAGATCAAGTAATGGGACAAAACTTTTTTTATGGTTATCAACGAAAAATCACGATTTAACGGTTATTTTAACTCCGATTTTAATGTTTTTTTACAGCTACACTCCTTGACCCTATATGAATACAATGAATGAACTCGATCTTCAATTTAAAATATTTACACTAGTGGATACCACAAAATCTTACGTTATACTTAATGAAAATATGAATAAACTCTTAAGTGTTAGTGAATCTATTGTTTTGATGGGATTCATATTCTACGAAACTAGTTTCAACGATCCAACCGTCAAACATGTTTGTATATACTTCGAGATTGCATACGCCAAAAATTGCAAAAAACAAACATTCAGAGATCAAGTAACAAGACAAAACTTTTCAACGGTTATCAACGAAAAATCACGATTTAACGGTTATTTTAATTCTGATTTTGATGGTTTTTTTTACAGTTACACTCCTTGACCCTATATGAATACAATGAATGAACTCGATCTTCAATTTAAAATATTTACACTAGTGGATACCACAAAATCTTATGTTATATTTAATGAAAATATGAATAAACTCTTAAGTGTTAGTGAATCTATCGTTTTGATGGGATACGCATTCTACGAAACTAATTTCAACGATCCAATCATCAAATTTGTTTGTATATGCTTCGAGATCATATACACTAAAAATTGCAAAAAACAAACATTCAAAGATCAAGTAATTGGACAAAAAATTTTGACGGTTATCCATGAAAAATCACGATTTAACAGTTATTTTAACTCCAATTTTGATGATTTTTTACAGCTACACTTCTTGACCCTATATGAATACAATGAATGAACTCGATCTTTAATTTAAAATATTTACACTAGTGGAGACCACAAAATCTTATGTTATATTTAATGAAAGTATGAATAAACTCTTAAGTGTTAGTGAATCTATTGTTTCGATGGGATATGCATTATACGAAACTAATTTCAACGATCCAATCGTCAAACATGTTTGTATATACTTCAAGATCGCATATGCCAAAAATTGCAAAAAATAAACATTCAGAGATCAAGTAATGGGACAAAAATTTTCGACGATTATCAACAAAAAATCACGATTTAACATTTATTTTAACTCTGATTTTGATTATTTTTTACAGTTACACTCTTTGACCCTATATGAATACAATGAATGAATTCGATTTTCAATTTAAAATATTTACACTAGTGGATACCAAAAAATCTTATGTTATACTTGATGAAAGTATAAATAAACTCTAAGTGTTAGTAAATCTATCGTTTTGATGGGATACGCATTTTACGAAACTAATTTCAACAATCTAACCGTCAAACTTGTTTGTATAAGCTTCAAGATCGCATACACCAAAAATCGCAAAAAAAAAAAAAAAAAAAAAAAATTAAAAGATCAAGTAACGGGACAAAACTTTTAGACGATTATCAAGAAAAAATCACGATTTAACAGTTATTTTAACTCCGATTTTGATGATTTTTTTACAGCTACACTCCTTGACCTTATATTAATACAATGAATGAATTCGATCTTCAATTTAAAATATTCACACTAGTGGATACCACAAAATCTTATGTCATGATGATCGATGAAAATTGAGGATTTTGTAAAAGGAATAATATGCAAGCTTTGAGTTCCATTGGCAATATTTAAACTTTTGAGAAATGCTTCACAACCTTGAAAACAAAAACCCTTTCAATTTGCATATCCTTGCACATTTAATATTTTGTAATATACTCGTAGTGTATGTATGTTTGTTTATTAGGCTCTTATTTTCGAGTGTAGATGTAATACTTAAACGAAAAATGTGTTTTAATGTTTTCAAGTAATATTTATGTGGTAATGTGTGGTATGTGCAAATTTAAGAAAAAAAAATATTTTTCTTAACGGGTCATAACGGGTCGGGTCACTTTACCATGTGGCAATGTGTGGTATGTGCAAATTTAAGAAAAAAAAAATATTTTTCTTAACGGGTCATAACGAGTCGGGTCACTTTATCCGTTGGCTAAAGTGACCCGACCTGTTAAGGACTCGTTAAGATAATATGTGTGACACAATACAACCCGTTAATATAGCTGGTGTTACACGAACACAACAGACATGACCCGTTTGCCAGACCTAACTGTTAGTGAACAATAGTTATCCACCGAGTTTTAGTATAGAATAATATGTTGCAAATGTGGCTTACATGTCAATCCAGTTACGGACTTTATGCTCACCATGTCATCAAATTAATGGAGATTTAATTAATTCATTATACAAAATGTGTAAATTGATACAATTTCAAAATATTAGGGTGCAATGTAACAAATTAAAATTTGATGGCCCATTTTGAAAATCACGCAAAGCATAGAGGGTGCAAAATATAAATAGCCAATAGAAAAAAAAAACAATAGAAAATGAATGTTAAGAGCATCTTCAAATGAGATGTCAAAAGATAAATGTCAAATGTTAATTTGATGGCTGACGTGATAATATCAGATTTCTACTTCCAACCAATATGTTTTTTTTGTTATAAATGATATTTGTAGGACCCATTTTAAAAAGAAATCAATTAAAATAAATTTCAAAGATCTATAATTGGTGCATTAATGAGACCCACACAATAAAATAATTAAAAATGATTTGACCTCACCTTTTCTCATATGTCAAATTTGACATATGAAAACTCATATGTCAATCCGATTGACATACGAATTTGTTCTTACCTTCAAATTTGATTACGTAGCATTCAATTTAGGATTTGACATTTCATTTGGAGATGATCTAAGAAAATTAAAAGCTTTTCCCAGATGCAAAATGTAGTTCACCAAAAAGAAAACAAAACCCAATTGAAAATGAATGTTAAAAAAATGAAAAAGCTTTACTACCCAAAATTTTCTTGATTTTTATAATTTCATACATCCAAGTTTTTTAATCCCAGTCAGGTATCTAAAGTGATAATTCTGTGACACTTTACACATCTGTTAAGTTTTCTATTAAAACAGTCGTTAACTAGTGACGTAACCCCCATGTGGGCAATGACTGGGTGACGCAATCAATCTGAGTCCACGTGGATCATCTTCAACTCTTGGGTTAAAGCCTAAATTTTCTGGGTCAGATATAAGGCTAGGTTCGGTTTTTTGCCAAAATCAAAACTTTGATTCGGTTCGGTTCGGTTCATTTTTTTCGATTTTTTTCAGTTCGGTTTAATTTCAATTCGGTTTTTTCTAGTTCGGTTTCGGTTCAGTTACGTCTTTTTTTTTTTTGGATTTTTTTGTTTGTTTTGAAATTCTAAATTTTAACATCTTCAACATAAGCATTCATGTTTCCAACATTGAAATCTGAAATTTTAACACCTCCAACACAATCATTACATAAGCATTCCAACACAAAGAAAATAAACATTTAAAGTTCAACTAGAATCATTAATCAAGTCTTCCAAAGTTCAAACTTAAAAAAACAAAAAATCAAAGTTTAAGTCTTTAAAAGTCCAAATTTAAAATAAACATCACACTTCAAGTATCCACACCTAAAATAAACGTCACAAAGTCCAAACTTTTAAAAAATATTCCACTTAACTAAAATCATAACAAAGTCCTTCAAGGTTTCATGTCTTACACACACTTCTTCTCTTCAAGTCCCCAAGCTCAATGCTTAGGCAGCCTATGAGGCAACATAGCACCTTTCCTTGAACTTCCACTTGTGATTTCTACATACAAATAAAAAAAGAAAGAACATGATGTAATGCAAGTATGCAACATAACATCTAATTTAAATAATCTTACAAAACCAAATCCAATAAGTAAGATTACCTTTCTCAACTTCTTCACAAAACTCAGTCTCCTCAAAAGTTGGTGAAATTAACATATATGAAATAGGCAAAAATTATCCTATGAAATTAACATATACCACTGGATACCACATTTTAAATTATAGGCAGAAGTCAACATATATGAATAATGAATCTATGAAATAGGTAGAAGTGGATAACCATAAATCAAACAAAGGTCCGGTTGACAAAAAGAGGCATAAATTAACATAGACCATTTTATGCTATCATTGATTATTTTCCTACCCACTTCTATGTTCAAACAAAGATCTGGTGGACAAAAAGAGTCAGGGATATATTCGAAGATGTACCAAATAAAAAAAGTACAAATCCAAAATATACTTCTAATTAATTGATGAAAATAAAAAGCTACAACAGCCATAATGAGCATATGTGTGCATAAATGTGTTTAGACTTGTCTCATCAAAAATATGACTGGAGGAAAAACCTAAAGCCAATCTTGACAAATCCACAATGGCCTTAGGCCATCTCCAACCGAAAGGTCCAGAGGGCTAGAGGGCCGAAAATAGTCAGAAAACCGTCTCCAACTGAGGGCTAGGCCAAAGGGCTCGTGGGCCCCACATGACAAAAAAGGGTCGAAGGGCCCAACCGAGCCAACCAACCATTGGATTTGAATTTTTTTTTTTTGGCCAAAGTTTAAAAAAAATTCTCATTTTTTCCTTATAAATACCTAAGTCATTCCTATACCATTTGTCACATAATTTTCACCATTTCATACTATCTCACTTTATTCTATTTGAATTCTTCACATTCTATTTTCTTACATCTTCCAATAATCTTTCCTTCAATTTTTTCAATAATTTTTAAATGGCCTCATCTGCAATGAAATGTAGGGCTTGGACCCAAAAAGAAGATGAAGCACTTTGCAAGGCTTATAGATGGGTCTCAGAAGATAGTGTGAGGGGGAGTTCTCAAACAAGTGAAGGTGTTTGGACACATGTGTCCAAAAAATACTATGAGTTCTACGAATACACCACTCCACCGAATACCCGAAACCACGAGAGTTGTTCTTCAAGATGGAAGAAACATCTTCATCCAAGTTTGAATAAATGACATCAAGCACTGTTAACAGCCGCAAGTAGACATGAAAGCGGCGCCAATTACTACAACGAAGTAAGTATTTTCACAATTTATTTTAAATATTTAATTATATTACATTTAATTTCATAAATTAATTTCCTTTAATTTTTGTAATTATATTATCTAGGTACGTCAAACGGAGGAATTGTATATAGATGGCAGCTCGAAACCCTTTTAACATCACGGTTGTTGGGAAGTTTGTAAAGGGTGGGTGTTATTTGAATATTCACCTCAACATAGAGTAGGTCCTACACCGGTGTTCGGAACTGCATCCTCAACTGTAGATAGGGATGAAGATGGATCTTCTACCATTCAAAAAACAAGGGTTGAAAATCCATTTACGGGTGAAGGTTCCATACCTAGGACTAGGAGACGAAACAAGGCCCAAAGGTTGAAGGAAAAGGGTAAGGTAAAGGATGATTACGCCGCTCAACAGGAAGTGGTGACGTCATCGTGATTAATGGCGGAGCAAAATGCCATTACCGCGGAAGAAATGAACCATAGACATGAAGAACAGGTCAAACAAATACAAGATGAGATGGATGATAGGAATATGCAAAGGAACACTTCGGATTACACTCCAATGGGTAAGGCCTATTTTGATAGGAAAAAGAGGGAAATTATGGTCTGGCGGCAATGGTTTACCTCCAACTATACTCCTACAATGGCGGATGATGATTATTGTCACGCCCCGATCCCTACCTGCATCTAGGATCGACACGTGACGTCACCAATTACTCGTACATTTAACATACGTTGCTTTCGGGATATGTAATAAGCACCACTCAAGGCCAAAATTGCGTAATAATTTTTCGTATGCTTTATGGTTGCATCTGACCTCCTCGTTAGACTGCCTACGTACCCTTAATAGGGATCAAGCCATTCGTAGTTCACCATTCGTCAAACTCTAATCTTTTTGTAAAATACTTCTAGCAAAAGTCATAAAGTACCACACTACACATCAACCTTATGCGAAACAACAATTATCACATTTCCATGCATGCATGTAAGCCATTCTTACATAGATGCTTTCCAATTCATCCATTATATAAATCACTATGTTTCACATAATACCGCAATTCATAGTATGTAACATATCAAAGAACTAACGAAACACAATATTATTCTCAAGTCACAATGATCAACTAATCTAATCATAATAATCTTAATCATATGCAACGTCATTCCACAATCACATCAATTAATCAATTCCATAAATCAAAGATGTCTGATATTAACATCTAACTACATTAATCAATCAATGAAATAACATATAATTTCTTGAATTTAATTAAGGAACTCTATATAATTCCCTACTTGGATTATAAGTAATAAACATGGTAATTCTAATTTATCTTCACAAGGTCTATTGTGGGTAATTCTGACTCGCTCGAATCTAGGGTTCTAGACTAACCTTATGGAAATAAGCAAAAGCAAGGCCCGGACCACTCAACAGAATCCACCTAAACTATGATCACTTATTTCATATGTACCAAGTACAACTAATCCTCATCACCCCTAACAGTCCACCAACGCGGATATACCAAGCAGGACTGTATCCTAATTCGATCCGAAAGATCTGCCCATCAGATTTCAGATTCATAACTTCCTAAAGTCCACATTATACTTCTAGAATAACATACTAAAATTTTAATACGATCCAAAAGTCGGATCTCCACCAATCACGAATTCAAGTAGCGATCGACTTTTTATTTTACGAACTTACAAATCCAATTTGGGCAGATCCATACGTCAAATTCCAAATCCATAAGTTTATAATGTCCTCAAATATTACATACGATAACATATTAAAGTTTGGTGACGATCCAACGGTCAGATCATCGATTCGTTTAATGTCCAAGTGACGATCTCTATAAAACTATAGTCTTACGATGAGATTTCATCAATCAAACATCACAAATGGAAACATGGTATCCAAATTAGTCTAGGAAGGGCAGGTGAGGTCTCAGGCCACGCGTTGTCGCACGTGGCGGCTAGCCGTCCCGACTCGCCGGAAAATTCAACTATTTCCAAAAATTACCAAATTTTACAGGCAAGTATATCTCAATGAGTGGAGCAAGTTCCATACCTATAGCCAAGTCTAATTTGGCCGAAAAAAACCTTAAATCGCCCATGAACCGCCGGAACCCTGTAATTGGGTGTGCTTTAATTCGACCCCTCTATGCGAGCTCTGACGCCTCCATCACGGCTTGGGCTTTGTTCCTAGGGTTGAGGGGAGCCTATTGGTGGTGGTAATTGGTTGAGTTACCTTCACAATTGATGGATCACAGCCACGAACCCCGTCACACCCACCGTGCGGGTTTCACAATTTCAAGGCCAAATTCCATCAATTTTGGAATGGAATGGGTAGAGGGAAGGTCATGCAGTGATTCCCAGGTGGTGGCTCAACTTAATTCACCGAAATGTGGCCGAAGGAACCCGTGGTTCCATTACTTCCGACCAGGTCAGGTTACACAAGCTGAGTAAGGATCCTTGATCCTGTGCTGTTCTCCCTCTATCTCGTCCCCTCCTTCCCCTCATTGATTCGTTCCCCTGCTTCCTCTTTCCTCCCCCGATTCGTCTAACCTCCTTCCTTTCTTTGGTTCCCTTTTCTTTTCCTTTCCCTCGCTGCCATCAGACAACCTCTCATCCTTTCCTTTTTTTTCTTTCTTTCTTCTTTAGCTGTCAGTAGGCCTGACAATTCCTGACACGACCCAATAACCCGACATGAAATTAACAGGTGTTCGGGTCGACACGATAACGAATTGGGTCATTATCGGGTAACCTGATAAACACCTGTTAAGATAACGAGTTGGTTCAGTTATACACGTGGGTAACACAATACACGATAAGCAAAATATTAATTCAATAATTTTATAATCCTAAAAAAATACTATAATAAATATATATATATATATATTAATTTAACAATTTTATACCCCTAAAAACTATAATAATTATATATATAAAAAATTGGTGACCATTGGATCGGCTAAGATTTAATCTCCAGTTTTGTTGTGCACACGAGATTGGCTATTTGGAAAATGAGGTAATATATTTTTATATGGTATAGTATTATTCAGTGCTGGCCCTGAAAGGGTGCAATAAGTGCCATCGCACAGGGCCCCCAAATTGAAAGGCCCCCGATTTTTCAAATTTGCATGCATTTACGTATATATAGTAGCATGTGTAAAATATTACAGACTTGAGTCTTAGCGTAAGTGGTATTATTGCTTCTTTATAGCAGCCTAGGAAATGGGTTCGAAACTCGTCTCCATCATTTTTTTAGTTTATTTTTATTCAATGCATAAGCTTCCACAAAATAATATAAAATTTTCACACAATAACATGAAAATTCGAACCCTGGCCTTCTAAATAGTTAAGGAAAAACAATACGTCACATTTCCACTTGTTGATTTGTTAAATTTGTTTGTGCTATTAGAATTTATAGAAGCTCAATTGAAAACTAAAATTATTTTTTTGAACAGGGCCCTTGAAATCTCACGGCCGACCCTGGTACTATTGTTTTATTTCTTTTCATAATTATTTTGGTAAACTTCTCATAATTTGAATGATTTTTAATGTTTGGTTTTTCTATACTTAGTTTATGAGGAAGAGAGTTCTGACATGGAAAACCCTACTGAAAACATCATCAACATAACTCTTGAAGGCAATAGATAAAGCCAAAGTTCCAATACAATTTCCTCATGATGATCGATGAAAATTGAGGGTTTTGTAAAAGGAATAACATGCAAGCTTTGAGTTCCTTTGGCAAAGTTTAAACTTTTGAGAAAGGTTTCACAACCTTGAAAAAAACACTTTCATTTTGCATATCCTTGCACATTTAATATTTTGTAATAGACTAGTAGTGTATGAATGTTTTTTTATTAGCCTCTTATTTTCGAGTGTAGATGTAGTACTTAAACGACAAATGTGTTTTAAAGTTTTGAAGTAATATTTATGTGGCACTGTGTGGTATGTGCAAATTTAAGAAAAAATATATATTTTTCTTAACGGATCATAACAGGTCGGGTCACTTTACCCCCGACCTGTTAAGAAACATTAAGATAACAGGTGTCACACAAAAATAACACGAACACGACAGACATGACTCGTTTTCCAGGCCTAGCTGCCAGTTAGCAACTCTAGTTATTTATTTATTTATTATTTTTTTTTTTTACAACAATACGCGATCGAGGGGCGTCTCAAAAAACCATATTTCGTACATATAAACACGTTGAAATTAATAATACGAAAATACGTACCTTTAAATAGTGATATCCGGGGACGGGATTTCACAATTATGGACTTTAAATTTAAGTTGATGTAGTTTTTAAATTTTAGTTGTAGTTTTTAAATATAAGTCGAAGTTTTTAAATTTAAGTTGTTGTAGTCTTTAAATTTAAATTATGTTTGGCCCTATAGCCTTGTGACCCTCGGTTGGAGATGGTTTTTTGTCACAGGGCTATGTTTGGCCTATGACCCTTTGACCTCCCGGTTGAACATGGTAAGAAGCATGACCCTACATTATTCATTAAAATATTAATTTCATGGAGGACTACGGGGCTAAAGAGAGCCTTCTGACCTTTCTTTGGTTAGAGATGACCTTATTAATTTGGTCTGATCAACATAGCATAATGAATGGCTTTATATCAGCAACTTGAAAGACCATGTCAATCATGTCAATGTGATCAATCAAGAAATTAAGAAGAGACATGATGCAGGAAGACAGAAGAAAGAAAAGTTCCTATTCCAATCCGATGGCAAATGCCATGATATGTTTCCACCGTCTTTGAGGAGTTTACCTACGCAATATATTACAATTTATTCATAACAAAGGACTGCTAGAACAGCAACAAAACCACACCCTCGGTTTGAACCATATTATTATAAAAAAGGAACATGCATTGCTGTGGTATGGCAAAAATGAAACCTTTTCGGGTTCTAGCAGAAACCTATACAGAAGAAATTAAATAGCAAAAAGGAAAAATATTGGGAACTCTTAACTCAATTCCAAAATGTGGGTTTCAGAGTTACGATCTACATTTATCAAAAGGAAGAGAAATAATACAATTTCCTATGTAGCTAATTACTTGTAAACCCTAACCCAAATTGTAGGATAGGGATGGTTCAGATTAATATGCAGCCAAAAAAAAAAAAAAAGGAATAGCAGATAATAGAGAGATAGAATTAGAGGTTTAGCATTTCTCACTTTCCTTTTTACATTTTGATTTTCCTTTCCAATTTTTTTTCCTTCCTTCTTTATGTAATTTCACACACACCCACCCACCCAAAATACTTACCTTTATAATGGTTGTTGACTATGGGGATGGCGAGGCGGGCAAGTGCTCGATGGTGAGGCTGTGGGGCAGTGAGGCACTGCAAGGCTGCGGGGCTCGCAGCTGCGAGAGTGGAGTGATGGCTAGCTGAGAGACAAAGTGAGGGAGGAGCAGTGAGAGAGATCATAGAACGGCACAAGTGAGGGAGTGATGGCTGATGTGAAATCTCGTTCCCTGATTTCACTGTTATAATTTACGTATTTGTATTATTGAGATTTTATATTAATTTATTTGAAATTAGATTTCAATTAAACTAGTAACGAGAAGTGAAGTTTGGAAAATTATTATTTACTCGTTGACCTTTTGAAGTCACAAGTAACGTTTTTGAATAGATCTTGAACCCACGAACGCATAGGCGAAGCCGTTTGCAAGTTTGAATTATAAAGGTATAGTTACGGACGTTTGAAATTGTGAACTATAGATTGTGGGAATTATTTAATTCCCACATGTGGGTTAAATGTTAAGTTAGTTTAATAAAAAGGGAACCAATCAGATTTTTATAGGGGGAAAAACAGCCCAATCAGAGGGGAGCAAGGAGGGGAAATGAGAGAGACCCGAGTTGGGTCATTTTTGACCCGCGAAACTCCAATTTTGACCTGGCCATATCTCTTTCATCCGAACTCCGTTTTGGGTGATCTTGGTGTCCATGGAAAGCCCTTGATGAGCCCTACATCTTTGTAGTGTTAGATTTCCCAATTTCTTTCCCATTTTTCCAGTTCGTCCATAACCACCACCAAAAGACTCCCCTCAACCCCAGGAACAAAGCCCAAGCAGTGTTAGAGGCGTTGGAGTTCGATTGGAATCCAAATTCAAAGCACACCCACCTTAGGGTTCCAGCGGTTTGTGGCCAGTTTGGGGTGTTTTCCGGCCAAATTGGCCTTGGTCGCATGTATAGTTTACTCTACTCATTGAGATCTTCATTCCTGTAAAATTTGGTAATTTTTGGAAATAGTTGGATTTTTCCGGCGAGTCGAGGCGGTCGACCGCCACCGACGGCGGCAAGTGCAGCGATGCGTGGCCAGGGGGCCGTCGATGTCATTCTTAGGCTAAATTAGATGCCTTGAGCTTAGTTTTGGTAATTGTATGATATAAGTTGATGGTTGGAACCTAAATTCTCTACGATACATTAATTGGTAAAAGTGTGAATTGATGATCCGACCGTTGGATCGTCACCAAACTTTAACATATGTGATATGGTTATTATCTTAATTTCTTATATTAGTATCATTTGCGAATATGAATTGGTATTATAATTATGATTTCTATTGAAATGTGAATTTTATATATTTAGCCATAGACATATGCTAATTAACTATGATTTGGCTTGTGTATGGATGTTGTGATATATATATATATATATATATGTGTGTGTGTGTGTGTGTGTGTGTTTGATTAACTTTTTAATAATGTGAATGATAATGATGATGAATGTTATGACAATTATGGGATCTAAATATTGTTTGATAATTATTTGGATATGCTTGCCAACTGAATACCTATGTGAACTTGGCATTACTACCTAGCATGAGATGAAGATGGAAGTCAGGAGATGAGTTGGGTACTTTATTAGATTTTTAGTAGAATTAGTAATTAAGGGAATTCCTTGTGTTGTGCTCCATATAGCTGGATGCTGGTTGATATGTGGAATCAATAGCCGTCAAAGAGACTAAACCGATCCAGGAAGAACTCAAGGAATTGCTCCCACAGCGAGATCAATTTAAAGAAAATGAGGCTAATCTTAAGACCAGCTTGGTTATTGGAGATGGCTACTGGGCAACCTTGAAGAAAGTAACTCGTCACAACCTCCCTCCGTGACTTTCTTCTTTGGGTTGCATTTGGGCTGCAGTTTTTTTCCTTTTCCTTTTCTTTTTGGTGGTGTATCTGCTCGCATTTGCCTAGCAGACTATTTTTAAGGAGAGATTTTTTAGCGTACTAGGACATGTTTCCGGTATACCAAGTCGAACCTTATTTTGAGTAGGCTTTTTAGCCAAATTGGTCCTTGAGATTTGCATAACACATAACTTTGATCATTGAGATTGAAAATCAATATAAATGGTCATGAGATTGTCCACCATCCATCATTTTGGTCATTTCGTTAAAAACTTTTTGGGCAATTTTCAAAGCTTTGTAACTTAGTTGTTTCTTAACCAAATTTGACTCATAGTATATCAAAATGAAGATAGGAAAATGTAGAACAAGATTATACTATTTGGAAGCCTAATGGTTGCCGAAGCTGGCTGAAAAATAGCGTGAAAGGTGACTGGTCAGCTGGAAAAGTGGAAAACTCGTTGGAAATTGGGTAAATTTTAAACGTTAATAACTTCTTTAATACTCAACGAAATAGAGTGATTCAAAAACAAAATTCATACTTCTCGATGAGACGAAGAGAATGGTATCTTTCTCGATTGCTAATTGGTGGTGGTTTGGTCGAAAAACAGCTCGAAAGTGGCTAACTCGAGACCAAGATAGCCACTTTTGAGCCATTTTCCAGCCAAACCACAGTGATCTAGCCATCAAGAAAGATACCATTCTGTTCGTCTCGTTGAGATGTATGATTTTTGTTTTTGAATCACTCGATTTTGTTGAGTATTGAAGAAGTTATGAAGTTATGAACGTTTAAAGTTTACCCCGTTTCTGGCGAGTTTTCTAGTTTTCCCGCGGATCAATCACCTTTTTGGCTATTTTCCGGCCATATTCCGCAACCATTGGGCTTCTAAATAGGTATAATCTTGTTCTACACTTTCATATTTTGCTATATTATGGGTCGAATTTGGTTAAGAAACGATTGAGTTACGAAACTTTGAAAATTGCCCAAAGAGTTTTTAACGGAATGACGAAAATGATAGATGGTAGACAATCTCAAGGATCATTTCTATTGATTTGCAATCTCAGGGACCAAAATTATGTGTTATGCAAATCTCAGAGACCATTTTGGCTAAAAACCTCCTCAGTATGATAAGGTTCAGTTTTATAATAGCAAGGAGAGAGAATTTCAAGAGCTTGCCAAATGGAGAATGAGTATTGAAGTCAGGCAGGCTGGCTGAAATTCATGGCGCCATCAAAGAGACTGAACAGATCCAGGCAAAACTCAAGAAATTGCTCTTACTGCAAGATCAATTTAAAGAAAATGAGGATAATCTCAAAACCCAACTTGGATATTGGAGATGGCATCTGGGCAATCACGAAAAACGTTATTTCAGGAACCACCTTAATTGGGCATGTTAATTTCAGAGACATTTGTGATAAACACCCAATTGGTTTTCATGGAATTATCAAATCAACAATAACCCAATTTTTTTTATAATAATTTATTTAAGATTTGGTCATGTCAATTCTTTTTTTTTTTTGGTTTCAATCATGGTTAATATTTAGGAAAGTTGGATATAACTGTAGGTTCGACTCTGAGAGATTCCTTGTTGAAGTTTTTCAGACTAACTATATTTATTATAAGATGAATTGCCAATTTAGTCTTTGAATTATCACCTGAGTGAAAATTAGGTTTCTAAATTTTTTTTTTTTTTATAGAAAAAATATGTCGATTACATTCCTAATATTAGATTCAAAGCTACTATATTCAATTTTTTGTCAACTTAAGTCACGTTACTTGCATGTGATACACATTAAAGGGTTGATTGATAATTTTTCATAAAGAAATAATGTATGAAATTAAATTTGAAGGGTAAATTAGAAGTTTGATTTGCAACTTATATTAAATGTTAAGGGCCTTTAGGCGACAAAATGACGGTATTACATTCTAAAGTGTGTCAAATGACTTAAATTGTCGAAATATTAGATAAAATAGCTTTGACCATAATAGTAAGGATGAAATTAGCAATTTTTAATGAATTAAGGAACCTAATTTTTATTAAGTTGATAGTTTAGGGACTAAATCGGCATTTCACCATTATACCCATAAGATTTTTACTGAGCTGATAAGGCGTCAAATGGTCAATGTAATGAGTCAGCTTCGAGGAAGCATCGCGTTTCCCAAACACCGGTAGCAAAGCGCTGTCAGAGGTTTTAGCGCGTTTAGAAAAGGTTCCTAATTTGAAAGTTTCCACATATGAACTATTGGATTGGTTGAAACGAGCATCTTCACTGCCAGAAAATGAGAGTTCCAGTGAAACATTAAAGGATCATAGTTATCACAGTTCAAGTGAAGTTACGATCAGGTCCGCTTGATGTTGCACCAGATAAGGTTGCTGTCATTGAGTTGCTGTTTTTCTTCTACCATCAGAGTTGTAGTTTCATTGCATCCTGCTGGTTCTATTGACCCAGATGCAGTGGCTTTCTTTTCTCCAGATGAGGTAATCTTGGTTACCGCCAATATATTTACAAAAAATAAAGCTTATTATGTTTCATTTGATCAAAGTACATTTTTTACCTCAGAAACCTTTTACTGGCTTTGAAGTTATTGATGTTACATTTTTATGCAGCAAGTGTGGACGGCTGCTTACAATGGACCTGAAATCAGCTCTACTGTTACCTCCAGTTTGTCGTTCTTATTGGCAGTTCACCACATCGAATGCGTCATCAAATTTGAATGTTTCCGGGGCTTACCATGTGGGTTGTTTCTCAGAGGAATTGTGATCTCGACTGATGACAGGTAAAAGCTGTCCATTGTCTCGGATATGGAATTGGCAAGATAAAGAAATTATAACACGTCATTCAAAGAACCCCCACTAGAATGTTGAATTTTACATCTTTTCCTAATTTGCTTGAAAGCTACTGGGACATGAACTTTTCTTTTATGTTATTTTTGTATTATTTCAGGGAGATGGTTATAATCAAATTATCTGCACTATAATCTAAATAATTCGCTAGAGTGTAAGTTTTCAAATTTTAATTGCTGCTATCCGAGTGCACAAATCATCTTATATGCGTTGTTTGCAAACTATGAAATCACTTAACTGGCTTTTTGCATCATTCTTTGAAGATTTATTTGGATGTGTATTGAAAAGTCCCTTGATAAGTTTTGAACTGTTCGTCATTTGGATAAGAGGAAAGTTTATGTAAAGTATCGGTCGAGTTGGTTGATCATTTTCTTTTGGATTGCCCTTCCACATGAGATTTGTGGGTTTTGCTATGTGCTTATATGATCTTGGACTATTCGTTATATTGCTAATTGGTTTTACGGTGGAACCCCAATTTCATCACACTGAACGCCGCAAACACTAATCGACCCGCTGATGTCTCCGAAACCCAGATCGCACCGACGACTTCATTTGATGCATCCATGCGCCAACACCTCCTCGACCTCCGCTCCGTCAGTACCTCCGCTCTCTCTCTAGGATTTGATTCGCAATACCAATAACCTATCTCGCATTGAAAAATCCACACAATTTTAGGGTTTTTGTGCTTATTTTTGTTAGGAAGGCGGCTGGAAGAATCTGGACTTCTGAACAAGTCGCTGCTATCACGGAGCAATTCTTGGGATTACATATGCCGTTGGTTTGTCCCGACGGCGCCGTTGTTGCGTATACTTGGAAGCGGCAGCTCGCCGGCCAAGCTGGCGTGTCTGCGGTTGACAGGACCAGGTTGGTCTACATCCTTTACTTAAAAAATTATAATTAAAGGAAAGCTTCTTTTTTTTTTTCCTTCAAAATTTCCAAAGCATACATAAACTTATGTTCCAAAAAATTATAGATTTTGAAGAGTTTTTCACTAAAGAGGATATGGAGTAAATACAAGTTTCGTATTTTGACCTATGAAGCCATTTCTTGAATTTTGTCATTCAATGTTTTAGGTTAGCTCTCAAGGCCTTCACTGATCAGAAAAGGCATGATCAATGTTTTAGGTTACCTCTAGCTAGTTTATAGATATCCAACTGTCCTTCTTTGGTATCTAGTCACTTATATATATCGTCATAAGCCGCTAGCTTAGCTTCTCTCACAGCTTTCTAGCTTTCTTCACCTCCTGCTTTGCTATTCTATACCTTTCACCATTTTCATCGGTCCTATCCTTGTATAAGGCTTTACAACATTCTTTCTTAGCCTTCACCTTTGTTTGTACCTCCTCATTCCACCATCAAGATTCCTTTTGGTGTGGAGCAAAGCCCTTGGACTCTCCTAATACCTCATTCCACCACCAAGATTCCTTCATTTCTAAACTTCCGACAATATTTTGTTTTGGTGGCTCAAAAGTCGATTGCTACTTCTGCCGCAACCAACATAACTGCTGCTCCTGAGTCTAATAGTCCAGCCGTGCTGCAATCAAGACCAACCTCAGATGCCAACCAAGATTTTGTCCAAGACGTTGAGGTAAACACTATGTCATCTTTGATTTGTAGTGTGCGCGCATTTTTTTATTTTTTTTAAAATCTTTTGATCGTTCTTTATTTGAACCTTTTCGTTAACAAATCTGTTTGAACATAGAATCAAGAGCAGGAACTCGAGCCTACCTCTATTGAGCCAGAAAATGGCGGAAGCAAGGTTGTCATTCAAAATGATTTTGGGACGGGAAAGGTACGTACAAACCTTTCTTTAATTCGACGTCCCTTAGGTCTTGTCAAGTTTGAAGGTAAAACATGGATTAGAAAATAGTAGAATTTGGAGGGATAAGTTTACGTCAAAACTAAACCATCCTCTAGCTTCAATTTGGACATAATTTGGAAGTTGGCATCCATGTCTTCGTTTGACATACATCATATATATCTATTCCATTCCAGTCCATGACACTAGCTTAATGAGGCCTTAATAGTTTTCTCCAACGTCTTTCTATTGTAGAGTCATGAGTTTTCACAAGTTGCGGTGATGGACTCCTGTTAAAGCCTCCATGAACTTTTAGACCCAGCCAGCTCCTCCATTTCTACTCCTGCCAGACTCGCAAGCCATATCGACAATCAGAACTATTCTAGAAATGGACTTTACTACTATGGCTGGCGATGTTAAACGAACTGACAAGATTTCACTCATCAAGAGATTCGTAGATTCTAATTGCTTTCCCACCGACAGCAGAACAAGGATTTTGCAAATATTGGAGCAGCTAGAGCAACCTCTTCGAGCCTATTCCGAGTATGATAAGGGCAAAAACTTGAATGCCCAAGTCGAAGATATGATAAAGCATCTTCAACCTAAGGTTCAGTTTTGTGATAGCAAGAGGAGAGACCTTCAAAGACTAGAGAATGAGAAATTGCAGATTGAAGCCTACCAGGCTGTAATACGTGCTGAAATTGATGGCACTGTCAAAGAGACTAAACCGATCCAGGCAGAACTCAAGGAATTGCTCCCACAGCGAGATCAATTTAAAGAAAATAAGACTAATATCAAGACCAGCTTGGATTTTGGAGAAGGCTACTGGACAATCTTGAAGAAAGTAATTCCCCGCAACCTCCCTCCGTGACTTCCTTCTTTGGGTTGCATTTGGGTTGCAGTTTTTTTCCTTTTCGTTTTCTCTTTGGTGGTGTAACTGCTCGCATTTACCAGCAAATTATTTTTAAGTAGAGATTTTTCAGTGTACCAGGACGTGTTTCTGGTATACCAAGTCGAACCTTATTCTGAGTATGATAAGGTTTAGTTTTGTAATAGTAAAGAGAGAGAATTGCAAGAGCTTGCTAAATGGAAATTGAGTATTGAAGTCAGGCAGGCTGCAATACTTGCTGAAATTCATGGCGCTGTCAAAGAGACTGAACCGATCCAAGCACAATTCGGGAAATTGCTCCTACTGCAAGATCAATTTAAAGAAAATGAGGGTAATCTCAAGATCCAACTTGGATATTGGAGATGGCATCTGGACAATCACAAAAAATGTAATTTTAGGGACCACCTTGATTGGGCATGTTAATTTTAAAGACATTTGTGATAAACAACCAATTGGTTTTCATGAAAGTTTCAAATGAACAAAACCCAATTTTCTTTATAATAATTTATTTAAGATTTGGTCATGTCAAATTTTTATTTATTTTTTGTTTTAATCATGGTTAATATTTAGAAAAGTTGGATATAACTGTAGGTTCAACTCTGAGAGATTCTTTGTTGACGTTTTTCGGATTAACTATATTTATTATAAGACAATTGCTAATTTAGTATTTGAATTATCACTTGAGAGATTTTTTGTTGAAGATTTTCGGACTAACTATATTTATTATAAGGTGAATTGCTAATTTAGTCCTTAAATTCTCACCTGAGTGAAAATTAGGTCTCTAAACAATTTTTTTTTTTTTTTAGAAAAAATATGTCGATTACATCCCTAATAATATTAGATTCAAAGCTACTATACCCATAAGATTTAAGATAATTTTCAAATTAGGCCATGATGTTATTAAATTGCTCCTTAAAATTTGGCAATTTTATCAATTTACACTTTTTGTATATTTTAACGTCTATTATACATTAATTGTGCCTTACATATCAACTCAATCACAGATTTTAAGCACATCATGTCATCAATTTAGTAAAAATTTAAATAATTTAAAAGACAAAATGTGTGATTCAATACAATTTAAGAATCTTAGGACACTGCGAATAAATTCAATTTCACGCCCAATTTGAAAATCACCCTGGAGGGTGCAAAATATAATTAGGCGAAGTTTTTTCAATACTGTACATTTCTTAACTTTAATTTTAATTTTGTCAAACTGTACATTTCTTAATTTGTTTTTTATCAAAAAAAAAAAATGATTTTTACGTTTATGTTTTTACCCTCTCTCTATTTCATCGCAGCTATTCAATTAGATTCACTGTGATAAAACCTTGTCCCTCATTGATGTGGGACAACTCATAACACGCCTTTAGATTCATTGTGATGAAACCTTGTCCCTCATCGATGTGGGACTATGAGATGTGGGACAACTCATAGCACGCCTTCACATGTGTGGCAGATTTTCAAGCCTACACGTGGACAATAACTGGATGACGTGGAGCGCGTGTGGCCGTTTGGCTTCACGAGAACAACCCGCTCTGATACCATGATGAAATTAGGGTTCCACCATAAAACCAATTGGCAATATGAGGAGTAGCCAAGACCATATAAGCACATAACAAACCTTGTTCCTCACCGATGTGGGACAACTCAACCTTGTTCCTCACCGATGTGGGACAACTTTTTTATGGTGGAACATCAATTTTATCATGGTATCAGAACAGATTGTGTTCATGTGAACCAAATGGCTACACGCACTCCACATGTTGTTAAGCTTGAAAAGCATGTTAAAAGTTGTTCCTTATCGACCAACCAAAAAAAAAAAAAAAAAAAAAAAAAAAGTTGTTCCTTATCGAAAATTTATGATGTGCTGATATAATCTTGAACTACTCCTCCTGTATTACCAATTGGTTTAACCAATTTCATCAAACTGGACGCCGCACGCACTAATCGACCCGCTGATGTCTCCGAAACCCAGATCGCACAGACGACTTCATTTGACGCCGGAAATTTGTCGGATTCCGTCGCCTGTGGCGATCTACCTGAAGAGGACGGAGGTGTTGTGGGTAACTCACGGTATTTCCGTCGCTCAGCCTCACCAGAGCTCCAAGCCTCTCCATTTGTTCCTCAACAAGGACGCATCCATGCGCCAACACCTCCTCGACCTCCGCATCGTCGGTACCTCCTCGACCTCCGCTCCGTCGGTACCTTCTCTCTCTCTCTAGGATTTGATTCGCAATACCAATAACCTGTCTCGCATTGAAAAATCCACACATTTTTAGGGGTTTTGTGCTTATTTTTGTTAGGAAGGCGGCTGGAAGAATCTGGACTTCTGAACGAGTCGCTGCTATCACGGAGCAATTATTGGGATTACATATGCCGTTGCTTTGTCCCGACGACGCCGTTGTTGCGTATACTTGGAAGCGGCAGCTCGCCGGCCAAGCTGGCGTGTCTGCGGTTGACAGGACCAGGTTGGTCTATATCCTTTACTTAAAAAATTATAATTAAAGGAAAGCTTTTTTTTTTCCTTCAAAATTTCCAAAGCATACATATGTTCCAAAAAATTATAGATTTTGAATAGTTTTTCACTAAAGAGGATATGGAGCAAATACAAGTTTCGTATTTTGACCTATGAAGCCATTTCTTGAATTTTGTCATTCAATGTTTTAGGTTAGCTCTCAAGGCCTTCACTGATCAGAAAAGGCATGATCAATGTTTTAGGTTACCTCCAGTTTGTCGTCCTTATTGGCAGTTCACCACATCGAAAGCGTTATCAAATTTGAATGTTTCCGGGGCTTACCATGTGGGTTGTTTCTCAGAGGAATTGTGATCTCCACTGATGACAGGTAAAAACTGTCCATTGTCTCAGATATGGAATTGGCAAGATAAAGAAATTATAACACGTCATTCAAAGAACTCCTACTAGAATGTTGAATTTTACATCTGTTCCTAATTTGCTTGAAAGCTACTGGGACATGAACTTTTCTTTTATGTTATTTTTGTATTATTTCAGGGAGATGGTTATAATCAAATTATCTGCACTATAATCTAAATAATTCGCTAGAGTGTAAGTTTTCAAATTTTAATTGCTGCTATCCGAGTGCACAAATCATCTTATATGCGTTGTTTGCAAACTATGAAATCACTTAACTGGTTTTTGTAGTGATATACAACTGTTTCTGGCGATTCCAAAGCTACCGTAAAGCATGACAAATTGGTGATGTAGGAAAAAGAGCGAAGGTAGAACTGTATAAGAAATAAAGAGAGAAAGAAGGGGAACTAGAATTGGGAAAGGTTAGGAAAATTAAAATCAACCTTGTCAATCAATTATTAGAAATATGGTGCATCCTTTAAGCAATTGCAATTTACTCCATAAACTAATTAATAATTTCTCAAAAGTCTAAAGTGAATAAAGAGAGAATTCAAATTAGTTAGCAATATTAAATACATATATCTAATTTCGAGGGTTTGTGACAATGCATAAAATGAACCACAGTTTTCTTGTTGTCTTCGTCATCAATTTGTTTTAGCAAATTCTACAGCCATTTCAGACTTCATGATGGTCCTATCAATTGTAAGTATCAGCTGTACTGGCACCTATGGACTGGTCTGACAGTTTGTGTTCTGTTGAATGCTAATGGCATGGTCGCGTAACAATGGACCCGTACTGAGTTTGTGTTACGTTGAACCCTAATGACCTGGTCGCGTACTACGCAATTTAGTATTAGGTTGCCTCATTCTCTGTTTTGGTTCATACTGTTTCACTCATTATCTTAGTCATTGATCTTTAATCAAGAAAATTCGAGTTAGATATCGTACTCACTTGTTAGATATCGTACTCGCTTGTCTTTCTAACTGAATTGCCAATGCTTCCTTTCTTCATAGAAGGCTATATAATAAACTCTGGTTTTGTTAAAATGTCATGTATCCTGTGTTCTGTTACAAAGCCTTTAGATTTCACTGCTTTCGAATTATATAAGCATGTGTTCTCTTTCTTTTTTTTCCCAATCACAACAGAGCATAATTGTATTTTCATTCTATAACAGGGAGGCAGCTACATACATGCAAGAGGTTTTTCAATTTATCATGTCTATAAGCTTATCACGGTAAAAGCTTTAATTGTCTGTTCATGTTTATTTTAGTCAAGTAATGGGCCTTTCCATTAAATGCGTATAATTTCTTATTTCAGGAACATGCTGCTATTGCCTTGCAGTATTTCATTGGATTTCGAGCTGAAACAGCTCTACATTTGTCTTTTGGTACCAACAGATCTGTTCTTGGATGGCTTGGTTTCTTTCTCTTGCTAATAGGAGGTTTGAGTCTAAGAAGGAGCACGATATAGTGCTTGCGCATGTGGCCTTCACTTGTTGGCATATTTGGAAAGCAAGTTGCAACTTTTTGTTTAATCAATCTCCTATTAATCCTAACCAGGTTCTTTTTGCCATTTCCACTTCCACTGCTGTGTTCCTTAGCGTGACTTCTGCTCCTCTTCCCCACCCGCCTGGTTCCACGATGGCTGTTCAGGTGGCCCATTGGTCCCCCCTTACTTCCCCCTTGGTCAAAGTTAATGTGGATGCAAGCTGGTCTCCATCGTCTCTCACTGGTTTTGCTGGGGTTGTTATCAGAGGTCAACGGGTTGTTTTTGCTGGGGTTTTGCTGGGGTTGTTATCAGAGGTCAACGGGGTTTGGCTACAACTTTGGGCCACCGTTGGGTTATCATTGAATCTGATTCGAAGGAGATGATTTCATCTTTATCTACTTCGTTGGATAATGGCAGCTGGGAGGCCTTTCCTACCTTAACGCTTGTTAATTGGGTAGGGAAGTTCTTTCAGGACTGTCGCTGGTCTTGGGTTCCAAGGTCAGCCAACATGACGGCAAACTTTTTAGCATCGCAAAGAAGTACGGAGATGTGCAATACTAAATGGGTTTGCAGACTTCCATCTTCGCTGGTTCATGTTCTCAATAAGGATGGACTACCTTGGCCCCCTTGATTTATGGTGGCAGTTGTTGGGTTGACACTTGGACCTAGTTCTAGTGTCTTCTTATCCCCTTCATTGCTTTGTTTTGATGTTTGTCCCTTGTTTGGTCTCGGTGTAGACTTCTCTTGTAACTTTATGGCATCTTTGCCCTGGTTTTCCAGTTCTCAAAAAAACAAAAAAAACAAAAAAATTATAGGGTAAAGTGCTGATTTAGTTCCTGAACTATCATCTTAGTGAAAATTAGGTCATTAAATTATTTTTTTTGGTAAAATAAGTTGCTAAATTCATTAAAAATTGCTAATTTCATCCATATTATTATATTAAAAATTATTTTATCCAAAATTTCGTTAGCTTAAATCATTTGACACATTTTAGGGTGTAATATTGTCATTTTCTCTCCTATAAACCCTTAATATTTCATATAGGTTGCTAATCTAACGTATAGTTTAATCTCCAAAGTTAACTTACACTATTTTTTATGAAAAACTACTAATTTACCTTCTAAAGTTAATTACATACGCTATTTCTTTATGAAAAACTATCAATCTACCCTTTAATATGTATTACATAGAAGTATCATGCCTTAAATTGACGGAAAATTGAATATAGTAGCTTTGACTATAATACTAGGGATGTAATTGGTAGATTTTTATAATTTAAGGATGATTTTTTTCTGAAAAAAAAGTTTAGGTACCTAATTTTTACTGGAATGATAATTCAAGGACTAAATTGACAGTTCAGCCTAAATTTTATGCATGCATCAGCTTACGCACCTGGTCACCGGTTGCACGGAGAAAAAGAAGTATTGTCCTTTACTCGGCACTAATCGGCTACTCGGCATTCATTTTTAAACGCGTTCTGCCTTTTACTCGGCACTCGGTTTATTTGTTTTAAAACACTTTCACGGATCCACTTTCAGATCAAAGCAATGCATGATAATATTATAGATACTCGAAGGAACCGCCAACAGGATGCCTTTTGACCCGATAAGGCTCAAAGAAAGGAATATATATGTTGTTGCTGGATCTGCAGCTGCTTGTGCAAATTGCAATCACAGTGAATTTAATCGAAACCCACTGCCGAGTTTATGCCGGAGAGCAATCGCGATCATCTTGATCAATTAGGTTGGTTTGATATGTTGGATAAAAATTTGACTTTTTTGCAATTCATTGCAATATGAGTATGTTGATCCAATTTGAATAATTCGTTACTTTTTAAAGGAGATTTACATGTGATGGTAAGAATATTTTGATCCAGGTTTATCTCTGGTTCTTATGTTTTCTTCAAAGTTGTCCCACACATGAAATATATCAAAATTTTCAACTTAGATATTTTATTACTTATTGATTATGATAATGATTGAATGCAGCAAGTAGAATGGAAGCAAGACTCGACAAGAAACAACCTCGATGGCTATGTCCGGAGGAAATATGTGAAGTTCTTCGAAATCCGCCTGCAATTATGCCACCGAGTATGATGCATTTGTTAAGAAATATTGTATTGGCTAATTAAACTCGAATTTTCTTTCGCACATCATACTTCTCGTTCATACACTTAGTTTCTTACCTGAGGGTGATGACTTATTTCTAGACTCCACTGCCTCAGAAGATGGAAAGTCCAAGGTTCCACCCCATGCAACCATTGAAGAAGTAGACAAAGAGAAAGATGAAGAGGGAAACGATATCAACCAAGTCCGGAAGCGACCCAAAGTCAGCCGTGGCCAGAAGGTAGACTCAGCCACTCAAAGTCACACGTGGCTAGAGTGGATATACCCCTATGCACCTAATCTCCCTTGCCTTCATTTTATATTAATTTAAAGTAGAATATCTTCTTGTATCAAAAAGATAAATTTCGTTCTGCTAGGCTCAATACTGCAACCACTGGGGTTGTTATTTCCGCCACTAGCTTAAAGAGGCCTTATTAATTTTCTTCTATGTCTTTCTATTGTAGAGTCATGAGTTTGCGATAGGTGTGGTGATGTGCTCTCTTGAAGAACTCCATCAACTTTTAGACCGAGCATCTGCACCCAATACACTAGCCAGCTCCTCCATTTCGAATCCTACCATAGACTCGCAAGCCATAGCCGTGACCAGAGCTACTTTAGAAATGGACTTTATTACTATGGCTGGCGAGGTTCAACTAACGCGCATGATTTCAGGCATCCAGAGCTTGGTAGATTCTAGTTGCTTTCCTGCCGGCACCAGAACAATGATTATGGGTTTTTTGAAGCAGCTAGAACAATATGTTCCAGCCTACTCCAATGCCTATTCCGAGTATGATAGGGGCAAAAATTTGACTGACCAAGTCGAAGCTACGAAACAGCTTCTTCAACCCAAGGTTCAGTTTTGTTATAGCAAGGAGAGAGAATTTCAAGAGCTTGCGAAAGCAAAAATGACGATCGAAGGCAAGCAGGCGGCAGTACTTGCTGAAATTCATGGCATACTTGCTGAAATTTGTGGCGCCATCAAAGCGATGCTGGAACAAGTTGAGAAATTCCTCCTACCGTAAGATCAATTTAAAGAAAATGTGGGTAATCTTGTTAGGATCCAAACTCAGAACCTTAACTCAGACCGACAAGTATGTGACAATGGCGGATGGAGGAATACAGAGAAGAGCTAGAAAGAGAGAAGAGTATTTTTTTTTTAAATATACTTCTTTTTGAATATTCGTTGTTTCTTCCCTTCCACAAGTGGCTACATATATGGTTCCCCAAAACTCTCAAAGCCAGCTGGCATAACTAATTACAAAACAACTTAATCAAAATTCTTATTTAATTGCTAAACTATGATTAAGATAATCACAGATATAACATTGCCTCGCCCTTGAGTTAAACCTTGTCCTCAAGGTTGCTGTTAAAACTTGAATCCTGGAAATTTTGTAGTGAACTCATCATAATCTTCCCAAGTACATTCTTCAGCATTCTTGTCCTTCCATTGAATGAGCAGTTGAACCCCAGCTGCATTGTTCTTCTTGTAGACTCTTCTTTGCAGCACTGCTGCAGGTTCTTGAGCTTGTAGTCCATCATCAGTCACTAGTGGTAACAGTGGCACAAGATTAACATCAGGACCCACATGTTTCTTTAAGCAACTGACATGGAAGACAGGATGTATCTTAGAGGTCTCAGGAAGCTTTAGCTTGTAGGCCACACTGCCAACTTTCTCTAATACTTCGAAGGGGCCATAGAATTTTGGGTGAAGTTTGTGGTATGCATGAGTTGCTAGTGATTGCAACTGGTAAGGAATAAGGTTCAAGTAGACCCAACCTCCCACCTCAAAGGTTCTCTCACTCCTGTTTTTATTCGCTTGCACCTTTATTCTGTTTTAAGAAATGATCAGATTAGTTTTTAGCATTGTCAACATTCTGTCTCTTGCCATCAATCCCTATTCAACACTCTCCAGTTTAGCAGAACCAAGCTCATAAGAGGCAATGTGTGGAGGAGGGTAGCCATATACAATTTTGAAAGGTGTGAACTTGGAGGCAGTGTGAAATGAAGTGTTGTAACTCCATTCAGTCCAAGGAAGCCACTAGAGCTACTTCTTGGGTTAGCAGCTAGTGAAGCATCTCAGATAGGTTTCTAAACATTTGTTGACAACCTCCGTCTGTCCATCACTTTGTGGGTGATAACTCGAGCTTATGCATAACTTCGATCCTTGTAGTCTAAAAAACTCCCGCCAAAAGGCACTAAGAAAAATGGAATCCCTGTCACTCATTATGGTCAGTGGCATGCCATGCAATTTGAAAATGTTTTCCACAAATTCTTGTGCTACCATGCTAGCAGTGTATGGGTGCCCCAATGCTATGAAATGCCCATACTTAAAAAGCTTGTCCACCACCACTAAAATGACCGACTTCCCCTTGCATGAAGGCAATCTGCAAATGAAATCCATACTTATATCTGTCCAGGCTTGTTGTGGAATTGGAAGAGGTTGCAGTAACCCAGGTGGTGATATTGTTTCATACTTATTCTGTTGACAAGTCCTACATTCAGCCACCCAAGCTTTTATATCTTTTTTCATCCCAACCCAATAAAAACCTCTTTTCAATCTTTGGTAAGTCTTCAATACCCCTTCATGACCTACTGTGGGAGTAGAGTGATGCTCCTCGAAAACTTTTCTTCTCCAACTAGAATCAACTCCCAATAAAATCCTATGCTTGTATTTCAAGAAGCCATTATCCAGTTGATACTTAGGAGCAGTGATAGTAGTTCTAGGATCTTGATCTCGTACCTCTACTTCTTGTTTCTTTGATCTAACCCACAGATCATGTTCTAAATCTCTCTTGAGGTCATCCAACCACCCAAAATAGGGATAAGTAGCAACCAGTAATTCTCCATTCTCCTCTAAAGGTAGCTCAGAAAGAGGTGGTGACCCTGGAACCCGAGAGAGGGCATTTGCCACAATGTTTTCCTTGCCATGTCTATATTGCACCTTATAATCAAGTCCCAACAGTTTGGACACCCATTTTTGTTGGAATGGGGTGTTGGTTCTTTGACTCAAGAACGATGGCAATTAGCTCCTTTTCATAAGTTGACAATGCCTGATTTCTTGAACCTAAAGCTTGGTTGGCAAAAGCAATAGGCCTCCCATGTTGCTGCAAAACTGCTCCAATACCTAAACCAGAAGCATCACACTCAACTATAAATGGTTCTGCAAAGTTGGGTAGAGCTAGCAATTAGGGTGAAGTCATGGCTTGCTTCAATTTCTGGAAAGCTACCTCAGTTGCTTTTAACCACAGGAATCCTTCTCTTCCAGTGAGTTTGTACAAAGGCTGGCAAATTTTGCCATATCCAGGTATAAATTTTTGTAGTAGCCTGTTAACCCCAAAAATCCCCTTAACTCCTTAACATTCTTAAAAGCATGCCACTCCAATATAGCTTGGATTTTTGCAGGATCTGCAAAAACTCCCTCACTGGATACTATATGGCCAAGGTATTCCACTTGGTGCTGCCCAAAAGAACACTTTTGTTTCTTGACAAATAGTTGATGTTGTTGCAATAATTCTAAAGTTTTTTTCCAAATGCACTAGGTGCTCATCCCACGACTAACTATATATTAATATGTCATCGAAGAACACAAGGATTAACTTCCGTAAGTAAGGTTTAAAAATGTCATTCATGAGGCTTTGAAATGTTGGAGGGGCATTAGTGAGGCCAAATGGCATAACCAGGAACTCATAATGGCCCTCATGAGTTCTAAAAGCTGTTTTTTCAATGTCATCCTTATGCATTTGAATTTGGTGATAGCCGGACCTTAGATCAAGCTTTGAGAAATAGTGAGCTCTATATAATTCATCCAAAAGATCATCAATCAGTGGAATATGATACTTATCCTTGACTGTGAGTCTGTTCAATTCCCTATAATCCATGCATAACCTCCATGTCCATTCCTTTTTCTTCACCAACAACACAGGGAATGAGAATGGACTGTGACTATGCCTGATGAACCCTGATTTTAGAAGTTCCTGCACTACTTTCTCAATTTCATCTTTCTGTGTAGGGCCATAATGGTAAGGCTAAATGTTTTGAGGCTTAGATCCTTGGAGAAGCGAGATTTTGTGATCTTGTGCTCTATGTGGAGGCAATTGTGAAGGAATATGAAACACTGCATCAAATCTCATTAAAACTGCTTGTAACTTTTCCATTTGTTGAGCACTGAGGGTGCCAATATCCTTTGGTGAAAACTCCATTGAATACAATAAAACTCCCAAGTTAGAACCATAGAATTCCTTGTTGAGCTACTGCAATGACATTTCCTGGATAGTCAGCTGTGGTGGTATACTATAGGACAGTTTGAACTTGTTTTGGCCCACTTGAAACTCAATTGTGAGTAATTGAAAATCCCAGAGTACCGAACTCACCGTAGACAACCATTGCACTCTCAACACCAAGTCACAACCCTTCAAAGGCAATGCAAACAAATCAGTGTGACAATGGTATCCTCCTAATTCCAACGGAATATGTCTACAACAACCTTGACTTTTGATTTTGCCTCCATCTGCTATCATTACTTCAAATGGTTTGGTTGTTTGTAAAGACCACCCCAATTTCTTAGTGAAACTAGAATCAATAAAGTTGTGGGTACTACCCGAGTCGAGGAGGATTTGTACAGGTTGGCCCTTAACACTACCCAAAACCTTCATAGTTTGTAGGAAGCGCTTAACATTCATGCCATAAAATGTACATTCACTCAGTGTCATTCCTTGCAACTCAGTTTGCACAGCCTCGTCATTCTCCTCACACAATTCCCCATCATCACACACATCTAACAAAAGCAACTGTTTATGTGTACATTTATGCCCCATGATCCATTTCTCAGGGCAAAACCAACATTCCTCCTGGTCTTTCTTTCTCTGTACTTCCTCATGAGTGAACTTACGATATGGTAAATTGGGAGTTTTACGATATGATTTAGATAATCACGTATATAACATTTCTCAAGACCACGTTGGATACTGGAGATGTCCTCTGGACAACCTTTAAGAAGATAATTCACCAACACTGACCTACGACTAACAAGCTTCTAACAAGGACATGCATGGAACATTTTGGGGAGAGATCAAATGTGCCTACCAAAAGAGCTGTATTTAGCAATTTCTATTACTTCTACTTGTGAATTTTGTGTGACTGGTATTCTATGACTTCTTTGACAACAAAGCAACCTCTGTTTCCTGTTGTTTCTTCCGGTACCTCCGAGCGGTTGCATTAACAATCTTGACAAAAAAGTCTAACATCATAAACCATACCAAACTATTCCAAACTGTGAAAGATTCTGAATTAGACAAACTGAAATAAAACTACCCCTTAGATCAATATCGACAACATATAAATTAAAAGCCAATGTACAAGGATGCATTTTAATTAGCAGAGTTACCTTGATATTTGACAAAGGAGAACTGTGAGATACCTTTCCTTTGCCGCATCAATTTTTTCAATCAGGTTAAGGAAGGACAGCAGCAAAACCAGGAATGCAACTAAAAACCCAAATCAATACATTCTCTATCCATTTAAGAAGTTGATTGTTACAAACTGAGATGATCAAAACTGTGTGCATATATAGAAAATAAGCAAACCATTACCATTAATCAGAAGCGAATACGTAACATACATTTGGTTGCCAAAATATATAGCAAAAGTGAAAGCTAAAACATTTTTGCATAAGTGAAAACTAAAACCTTTTTTCCTTGAAGGAGCTCCGTCATGATTGCCAGAGTTTGTCGACTATCTTCGTTTCCCACCGTTTCTTTCGACTGCCATTTGGTAGCTAGGGTAGCCTGGGCTGCTTGTCCACAGGCCATGCAGTCTATTCTTTGGTGGCGATGCTTCTGTGATTTGTACAGCGCGATATATGCGTTAGCAGAGAAGTTGTAGCTATACCAACGTTGGTCTTGTGACTTAGGTGGCTTGAAGGTTCATTGGTTCACGGGTGAACTTGAGCTGCCAGAGTTGCGCGCATAATAATCTTCATTATAAAATGGCTCATCGAAGTCGAGTCGTCGTCTAGCCAAAGACGGCTTGTGACTCTGTTTGAGTGCCAAGCCTATCGAAAACTCTCTGGCGTTGGCCTGCACTGAGCACTTTGTGAGATGTTACCGCAGCTGCAGGTGCCAGTTGTGGTGACTCAGCAGGAAGTGGTTGTGGTTTTGGCTCAGTTATGATGACGGTCTATTGGCATCGACTACACAGAACCATCGGGCCTTCAATTTCTCCTGTGCTGGAGTCCGACATTGACTCGGCATAAGCTGGGTTTGAAAATGACTTGGGTGGCTAGTCCGAAGATAGATCAATCTTCAATTGCGGCCGAAGGCTCTGTTTGAGGACATACTGCATTGGGACGAACTCGGCTTTTCCTTTTTTCTTGTCCATAGGTAGATGAGCATCTACCATGCTTACCGTTGCTGGAGGAAAAGGATCGGCGTCGACTATCATTTTAGGTTTCTCGGAAAACTCGAGTTTGCCATTGTTGATCTAGCTTTGGATGGCATCACAAAATACAACATAATTATTTGTCATATGCTTGTTTGAGTTATGGTACTTGCAGTACGTCTTTCCTTTCAAATCTTCGGCCTTGGGGATATTGTGCCCTAGCCAAAGCTTGATGGTTTTTGCAAGTAACAGATGGTCGAAGATGGTGTCAGCATTGATGATGTCGAAATTGTAGACCTTCGACGTTTTGACATCATTGGAATTAGCATGAGCTAATGCCTTGCATACGTACGGTTTGTCAATTATTATCTCGGCTGCATTTATACTAGCATTTTGGGACTCTTCACCTTCGGACGATACATAACTTACCGTTAGGTTTTTATAGATCGTCCCTCGGGCTAGGGGTTTTCGAGATTTTCTCTTATCTGAGAAAATAATCATATTGCTCGACATGTTGAGCCAATTCATACACATCTCGGAAGTTTGCCCCCAAGAATTTCTTTTTGTACTTAACATCCAGGCCATTCAAGGCAAGCCTAACAAACCCGACCTTAGGGAGGGGTACTCAGCACTAGTTTCTAGCCGATTTAAACCTCATAAGATACTCCATCGGTGATTCGTCAGATGATTGAGCCATCTTGGCCAAAGAAGAAACTGACATTTTGATCCCTTGCCCATATAATTGCTCATGAAATTTCTCGACTAATTCCTCCCAACTTTGGATGAAGTTGGGTGGAAGGTTGATGTACTATGCGAATGTTGTGCCGTTTAACGAGAAATTGAACAATCGTAGTTTATCAAAATCACTGTTAACATCTCCACAATGAGCAGTGAATGGAGCCACGTGTTTTAACGAGGACAAGGATGATTCTCCAGCGAAAAGGCTGAAGTCTGGAATTTTAAATCCCTTAAGATATTCGAACCTTTCTACAAAGGCTAGATATGGGTGAATGAATTTTGGGAACTTCAACCCCTTTTTTAAGGCCAAATCAATCATTCTCTGGACTTCGAACATGTCAATAGGCGCCGCCTCTACTCCTCGGTCAATCATTTTGGGCTGAACAAATCCTATCTTGGCCTGTATTGGTGGCAAGAGAATATTCTTTAGGAGAGGAGGCTGCCTAAGTCAATCAACGAGTCCACTTTCATGGGCTTTATTAACCAGAACTTCAAGGAATTTATTATTCACAGCCCTGTTATCATGCATCTCTTCAAGTATGCTTTTTACCTCTCTGCCGAACATTTGCTCAAACTGCCGAGATTGTTCTTCTAATTGTTTCCTGAGAAAAGATCTAGATGGTGGACCAAAGGCCTTATTATCGTCATCGTCACAATCCTCCACTAGTCATTCGACAAAGACGTATTTTGCCATTTTGGTGGGGATTTTTGCATCATAAGTCTAACCATTGAGATTAATTTCCTTTTCTCGGCGCATTGTATTGTGGCTTCATGTGTCACTGCAACAGGAGGATTCTATGCCTGTGATGTGCCATCTTATCCTGTGCTTTGGACTATAGGTGGCAAATTAGTCGTTAACTTACCCATGACTGTTTTCTTTTTTACTGACAGTGTTTCAATGGTCATGAACTTCATAGCTTTAGCACTGGGTCCCACTAGGCGTGCCAAAATGTTGACCCTAAAAACTACCTAGCCTATATGGCACGCATGCTGAGTAATTAATAAGCTAACTACGTCATTCGGTTGTGTGTGGGGCTTGCCAACTCGTTGATCGAGTTCAGTTAAAGAGTAAAATATGTTGATGTCGCGTTGGGTGAGCTGCTAACTTCTTGATCTCACGATTGGGGCCGAGGAAGAAACACATCTCAGCCTTCGAGTTCTAGAACCTAAATACAAGGCTGCTAGTCTTTTCGAAGTTCATGAATCGTTGGCGTCAAGTTCAGTCTTGGTAATTATATTCGTGAGAATATAAGTACACCGAACTGGTACCAGACTGTACGGACTCGAAATAAATAAGTGTCTTGATTGTAAATATGGTTCGGTCGTCGGAATGCCGAACTCTAAAATGTACTTGCGAATATCCAATCATAAAATAAACTCAGGTTTTAATGTGCCGAGCCTAGTAACACCTTACTTCGCTGAGAAGGCTGATGAAATGACCTCTTCCAACAAGGACTCGGAAATCCTTATTAACCGAGACTTGGATAATAACTAGTCGGTCTCGAAGAAGTTGGTCAATCAATGAGATCATTCTCATGAGCTTTGTTGTTTACTAGAATTTTGAGCAACATAATATTCAAAGCACCATTATCGCGTACTTCTTCAAGTATGCTTTTCATATCCCGACTAAACATTTGCTAAAGTGCTGAGATTGTTCTTCCAATCGTCGTCGAAGAAAAGATTTAGATGGTGGACTAGAGATCTTATTGTCGTCGTCATCGCAATCCTCCACTGGTCCTTCGATAAAACCATCTTTTGCCGTTTTGGTAGTCTAGGTGAAGATTACCACATCATGACTCCGACTGTCGAGACTAATTTCCTTTTCTCAGTGTGATGTACCTGTGGCTTCAGGTGCCACGGCACCATGAAGTTCCTATGCCTATGCTGCACTGTCTTGTGCTAGGCTTTGAACTATAAGGGGTAAATTAGTAGTTGATTTACCTATAACTGTTTACTTTTTTACTAACCATATTTCAATGGTCATGAACTTCGTAGCTTTAGCACTAGGTCCCACTGGGCATGCTAAAATGTTGATCCTAAAAACTACCAAACCTACGTGGCGCGCATGCTGAATAACTAATAAGCTAATTACATCATTCGGCTGCGTGGTAAGCATGCCAACTCGTCGGTCGAGTTCGGTTGGGGAGTAAAATGTATGTTGATGTGGCGTTGGGCACGTTGTTGACTTCTTAATCTCGCAACTGCGGCCGAAAAAGGAACACGTCTCGACCTTGAGGTTCTAGAGCTTGAAGACAAGGCTGCTCGTTTCTTTGAAGTTCACAAATCATTGGCATCGGGTTCGGCCTCAGTAATTATATTTGTGAGAATATAAATACGCCGAACTAGTACCAAACTGTACGAACACAAATACTCAAAAGAGATAAGTGTTTTGATTGTAAATGTGGTTTGGCCATCGGAATGCCGAACTTTAAAATGTACTTGCGAATATCCAATCATAAAATAAACTCGGCTTTCAATGTGCCGAGTCTGGTAACACCTCACTTCGTCGATAAGGCTGATGAGATGACTTCTTCTAATAAGGACTCGAAAATCCTTGTTGACCGAGACTTGGATAATAACCAGTCGGTCTCGAAGCAATGTTGTTTATCTAAACTGAAGATGTCGACGGTTGCCTTCACAGTGCTGTTTATCCAAGCTGAAGATGTGTTGGCTGGAAAAAAGAAAATAAAAATCTCAAGGTTGTTGAGAGGTTTTGCGTATAGCAATTTGTGTGTTGAATTGGAGGGGGTTTTGAATGATGCATTTCTTTCTCTATTTATGTAGTGATTTCCCAATGACCGAAGTAAAATCTTAGTCGGACAAGAATTCCTTAACCCAATCTGATTAGATCTCGACCAATCCTAACCCCTATAGGATTTTGAACTAATCTCTTTAACCATTCAGATTTACTCATTGACTCTCGACATCTTTGACGATTTGAAACATCCTTAACTCCTAAAGAATCATCATTGCTCTAGGATTCGACCACTTCACCCTTATCCAGGCCGAACCATCTCATGACAGGATTGGGCCAAACTCCATTGGGCTTGGCCCATGACAATATTCCCAATGCTCCTTATTGGACCGAAAGCAATGCTAGGCTCGGCCAAAAGTGTTACTTCAGGCCCAAACAATAATATGCATATATTAATTTAGTATTATGTCTTCCTTTTTTTTTGAGGTCAAATTATGTGTCTCATTTTCATTATTTATTGATTTAAAATATATTTTCTTTAACGGATAATGGGTCGGGTCATATTACCCGTTTACTTTAATGGGTGCTACACAACACGACCAGTTAAGATATCGGGTATGTCGTGAAAATGACACAAACACGAAACATGACACGAATGCCAGGTTTACTCACGAATATCCTCCAATTGGAATTTCTCCAAAAGTCATCCGTTTGATCACTTTTTGCTCAAGAGGAAGTCGAATGTCTTGTATTAAAAATATAATTTAAAGTATCAAAATTCTCATAAGTATCTAATAAATTAATGCAAAAATTAAAGTAAAATATATAGTGTAATATCCACCATCAGATGCCTTCTAAAAGACAACGTGGGAAGAGGAGAAAAAGAAAAAAGAAAAAAAAAACGCTACATCCAACTCCAACTCCACCTTCCTTGAATGCGGGAGCGACTTCATGTTCATTCATTTATTTTTAAGGAAAACTAATGAAAAGGGCTTGAAAACTTTGAGTTTTAACAATAAGGACAAAATAATGGGTAAAGTGAATAGTACTAGGTTTGACTTTTTGGTGTAAAAATGTGGTTTTTCGTTAAAATGAACAGTACCACGGGCTTTTCGTTAAAACTCCCTTATTTTTATTTGTAATTTCATTTTTGCATGTGTATTTTTTTACTTCGATAGGTAATACGGGCATACTGAAAGTTTCATTCAAACAGGGCATGGGTACGCAGACGAAGAAACGATCTAGAACACCGCCTAGTACCATAGACGACGATGCATCAGCCGCACCAACAACCGCAAGGTACGACCCAGAACCCCACGCCGCCGTAGCCTCCCTCTGCAGGGTATGCCACGGCGGAGGCGCCGCCAGCAACACCGACCATCCTCTCATTTTCTCTCTCTTCCATCTTCCTCTCTATCTTCCTGCATTGGTCTTACTTGTCCACCACCGTGAAGATTTAAAGAGGGGAAAGATGGGAGATGGCATGAGGGTTTTCGTGGTGGAAGTTGCTGGCGTGAGGTTTGGAGGAGAGGTGTTTTTTTTTTTTTTAGAGACTTTGGATGCGGTCCTAAGCTATGAATATTCTTTGATTGAAACCTTGTTGGTTTTCAATTTTTAATCGAAGTCCCTGAAATTAATGTGATAATTTATTTCTATGGATGTTACTATATTTTTTAAATTAAAAATTTAAATTAATAGTTGCTTATATTAATGAGATTTTAAATAAAAAACCATAATTTGTGGGATTAAAAATATTAAAATATAAATTATACTATTGTGTGTGTGTGTGTATAAACATGGGTACATTCATCTAAATTAATCAAAAAATTATTGTAACAAAATATGGGTACATTCTTAAAAAAAAGAAAAAAAAAGAAAAAAGAAGAAGATATTAGGCTTAATAACATTAGTAAATTTCTTCAATTAAACTTGACATGGATACATTCTCAAATCAAAGAAAAAAGAATGTACCCATATAAGTTTAAAAATGGATTAGAAAAAAATTGAATAGATTTTATATAAACAAAAATGGTACATTTTACATATAACAAATTGATATATTTAAGAATGAGTACATATAAGATTAAAAAATTGAAAACATTTTTTAAAAAAGCTAATGGGTACAAACTTATTCTAATTTTTTTATTTAATGTTTTGAATTGAAAATTAATTAGAAGTTTAATAAATGTGCGAGTATTAAAATTATAAATCTATTATTAATTTTTATTTTAAAATATTATGTAACTGACATGTAAATTTATTATTACATTAATGCTAGGGACTTGGAATAAGATCTGAAAACTAATAAAGTTTTAGTCAATAAACATTAGCAACTAGGGATAGGATACTAATTTTTTTTTTTTTTCTGTCAGAAGCAAGGGTAAATTCGGAATATTGAAGACAAACAAATAAAAAGACAAGTTGGTGCTTCGATTTATTTTTTTTTTGGTCGGGTGCTTCGATTGATTTGATGCAGACAAATTATTTTGTATGAAAAGTCTGAACAAAAAAGTCAGAGTTGGCTACTACTCGGCATTCACTCTTAAATACTCGGCATGCCCTTTTAGGCACGTTCTGCCTTTTATCGGCACTCGAGCCTTGTTTTGTATGAGAAGTCTGAACAGAAAAATCAGAGTCTGCAACTCGGCATTTTCACTTTTAAACGCGGTTCTGCCTTTTTAGTCGGCGCTTGGTTTCTTTGGTATAACACACGTTCTGCCCCGTAGATTGAAAAATCATGTTTAAGATGTATTTTGGTCTTTTGAACTTTAATTGAAGTACTTTTATATTATATGACTTTTTTAGATTGCCAATAATGAATGTATTTGCTTTGTTGACCTTGTATTTCTATTTTTTACTCTTGTAATCTCTCATGTTCGTTGATCCGAAACAGAAGAATGAGGTTATAATTAGTACCTAAATGCATGACAACGATAAATGGAAAAATTGGTTTTGATGGATGTATAAAATCAGCAATAACCTAGTTTTCCTTATAATAACTTATTTAAAATTTGGTCATGTCAAATTTTTTTTATTTTAATCATGGTTAATGTTTAGGAAAGTTGGATATAACTATAGGTTCGACTCCAAGAGATTCTTTGTTATGTTATAAATAGATAAAAGTTAGAGGGATAACCTTTCTAAGGACAAGAGTGTAGCAAGTGCAAAATATCACACTATAACTTTAGTAGTTATAACACAGAAAGGATGGCAGATAAAGAGAGGGAGGGATACTGATATTATTTCTCTTGCTTTCTTTCGCAGTGCATTTGATAACAAATGGAGTGCTCTATTTATAGAGCGACTCTCGTAACTACAACCATCAAAATACAATGATGATACTTTTGAAAGTATCAAACACTATTACTCACTATTACTAAGTCTTTAGGCATTCTTTTGAGTGGGCATTCACCCATTAATTCTATAACACTCCCCCTTGGATGCCCACATATCAACATCAGTTGCCTCGTTAAAACCTTGCTCGGAAAAACCCAGTGGAAAAAAACCATAGCGAAGGAAAAAGAGTACAGCTTTACCTGGATTGTTGATATAGTGTTAAGCATGCTTATGTTGCCTCGTTAAAACCTTGATAGGAAAAAACCCTATGGGAAAAATCATAATCGAAGGAAAAAGAGTACAACAAGCATGTATCATGGATGCTTCCCCTGATATTTATTTCCCCCTTATTTTGCATTCTTCAAATTTAGCTGATTGGAAAGTTGACGTAATCTGCTGATACTCTGCACTAACTTCTGAAACGCTTTGGTAGACACTTGGTGAACAGGTCTGCCAGATTTTCATTGGAACGGATTTGTTTGACTTCAATAACTTTAGCCTTCTGAAACTCATGTGCGCTGAAAATTTTTGGAGATATGTGTTTAGTCTTATCGCCCTTAATGAATCATTCCTTCATTTGGACAACACAGGTTGCATTATCTTCATAGATGATAGTTGGATTGTCTGTCTTCGAAGGTAGACCACATGAATTCCGAATATGATGGATTATTGATCTTAACCAGGAACATTCACAACTTGCTTCATGTAAAGCAAGTATTTCTGAATGATTTGAAGATGTAGCAACTAATGTTTGCTTTGTTGAGCTCCATGAGATTGTTGTATCTCCATTAGTGAATACATATCCAATTTGTGAGCGGCCTTTATGCGAATCAGAGAGGAAACCAGTATCTGCATATCCAGCAAGGATCTGGTCATTTGTGGATTTTCTTGAGTAGAATATACCCATGTTTGTTGTCCCATGAAGGTATTGCAAAACATCTTTAACTCATTTCCAATGACGAATTGTTAGAGCAGAGCTATACCTTGCTAACAAGTTAACTGAAAAGCTATATCTGGTCTAGTACATTGCGCTAAATACAATAAAGCACCTATTGCACTCAGATATGGTATTTTTGGACCAAAAACCATTTCATCATCTTCTTTTGGATGGAATGGATCTTTCTTAATGTCCAAAGAACGAACGACTATTGGCGTGCTGAGTGGATAAGCCTTGTCCATGCCAAATCGCTTTAGAATTTCTTCAATGTAAGCTGATTGGTGGACCAAAATTCCATTAGCACAATGCTCAATCTGCAGGCTGAGACAATATTTTATTTTCCCGAGGTTTTTCATTTCAAATTTGCTTTTCAGATATTCAACAGTTTTATTGAGCTCTTCAGGAGTTCCAACTAGGTTCATATCATCAATATATACTGCCACTATAGCAAATCCAGAATTAGATTTCTTAATGAACACACAAGGGCAAATGACATTGTTGATATATCCTTCTTTGATCAAATATTCACTGAGACGATTATACCACATTTGTCCAGATTGTTTCAACCCATACAATGATCGTCTTAATTTGATCGAGAGCATAGCTTGTGGTTTGTTAGTTGTTTCAGGCAACTTAAGTCCTTCTGGGACCTTCATGTATATGTTAGTATTTAATTCTCCATATAGATACGTAGTCATGACATCCATAAGTCGCATGTCAAGTTTTTCTGAAACCACTAAACTTATTAAGCAACGTAACGTAATTACATCCATTACAGGAGAATATGTCTCCTCATAATCAATTTCAGGTCTTTGTGAAAAGCCTTGTGCAACAAGTCGTGCTTTGTATCTTGCAATCTAGTTTTTCTCATTGCGTTGTCTTGTGAATACCCATTTGTAACCCACGGGATTTACATCAGGCGGAGTTTGGACTACCGGTCCAAAAACACTTCGCCTTTCCTAGGAATTTAATTCTGGCTGGATTGCATCTTTCCACTTAGGCCAATCTTGTCTCTGTTTGCATTCATCAACAGAGTGAGGCTCAATATCATCACTTAATATGATTTTAGTGGCTACTGCGAATGCGAATATATCATCGATGATTCTTTCATTCCAATCCCACAATTCATTTGTACATGCATAATTTATGGAGATTTCTCTGCTTTCATGTATTGTTGTCTCTTTAGGGACAAGTGTCTCATCAATGATATGTTCTTTTTCTGGAAGTACAGAATCATGAATTACGGATTTTTCATTCATTTTCCCTTCCTGAATGATTTCATTTAAATTCAGCTGTGCCCTTGTCTTTCTCTTTTAAGGGGCTGAATCTTTTGAACCTGGGGGTCTACCACGCTTCAAGCGTGCACCAGATGAATCATTCGCTGCCACTTTATTTTGTCCAACAGAGACATCAATTCTTGCAGGTGCATTTGCAGCTGGTATATGTGATTTTGTCACTTTCATAGCATCATTAAATGCATCTGGCATTTGATTGACAATACTTTGAAGATGAACAATCCTTTTCACTTTATTTTCACATTGAGTGCTACGTGGATCAAAATGAGAGAAGGTGGGTACAACCCATGTTAATTCTTGCCGTTCTTCTGGAACGGTCTTTTCTCCCCCTAACGACGGGAAGACTGTTCATCAAAGTGACATTAGCAAAACGAGCTATAAACATATTACCTGTCAGGGGTTCCAAATATCTAATGATAGATGGTGAATCAAAACCCACATAAATTCCCAGTCTACGCTGAGGTCCCATTTTAGTGCGTTGCAGTGGTGCAATAGGCACATAACTAGCACAACCAAAAACTCGTAAATGTGAAATGTTTGGTTGATGTCCAAACACGAGTTGTACTGAGGAGTATTAGTGGTTGGCTATAGGTCTCAATCAAACCAATGATGCAGCATGTAAGATGGCATGTTATCATGGTGGATCTTGGATGACCCAAACGGTCATGCCAAAACATGTAATCTTTTGAATTAATGAACTTCTGGTTCATGACAGCATGTGATTCAATTGTCCTTATGTATGTATAATACAATCCACTCGACAAACCACACAACTTCTCCAATATACGCTTCTGGGTATCATTTGAGATAATGCATAGATACTCCACATTTTATGCACTTTTCGTTTCAATGTGGTATCCATTTAAATGTATGTCTTTGAAACTCAACAAATTTCGAGTAGATCGAGTAGCATACAATGCATTTTGTATGGACAAGATTGTTCCATTTGGTAACATAATCTGGGCTCACTACAAAAAAAAAAAAAAAAGTAGTTATTACTGACGAAGATTTTCCGAGGGCCCAAAAAAATCGTCGTAAAAACCACATTTTGCGACGATAAAATATGAGTCGTCTGTAACATGGCATGAAACAAATTTTTATTACCAACACACATGATGTCCTCAGAAAAAGTCTCAAGTTTCGTTGGAATTGCACTTTTGTTTGGCGGGAAGAATTGGCGCCAATTGTATTAACGACGAGTAAAGTTCTTATCAGAAATAGAATGGTTATTTCCGAAGGTTTACTCATGTTGACAAAATTGATTTAGTATTTTCGAGGGCAAAAAAGTCCTCTCGATAATGTTTTTATATTTTTGAGGGAAAAAAAGTCCTCTCGGTAATGCTTTTATATTTTCGAGGGTGATTAGTTGTTGTCGGAAGTAATCATATTTTTTCCGACAAAATTTTTTCTTTGTTAGAATAAATTTTAAGGCATATGGTTTTGTTGGAATCAATTATTTACTGAAGGTCACATGTGTCGTTTGAATATTCTTGAAATAAGTTTGATGCTTAATTTAAATTCTACAATAAATAGATCATACAGCTGAGAATACATATGGAGAAAATTGGACCATAAAATTAAAAAAAAAAAACCATTGAGCAAAAAGGTGTATAACTTAATATAGTATTCTATGATAAAAAAATAATTTGCATGCCTTTGTTAAATCATAACATTTGTCATGGACATTGAACAAAATATAACCACATCACTTCCACAACTAAATTTTCAGACAAAAAAAAAAAAAATAAATAAAAGAAAGACACAATCACAATGAGAGCTTATCCCATAATTTCATCATCTTCGTCATCATTTTGGTTGGCTTGAATACCCCCATGCGCCTCTTCTTCTTGGTATGGCTCATCATCATCATCAACATTAGGCATCTCATAAACATTTCTAGGCTTCGTTTCCACCACATAACTCCAAGCCTTATTTTTAATCTCTCACGTAAAAAGCTTGGGTTGCTTGGTTTGCCAGCACAAATGGCTCTTTAGTATTCAACTTGCGAGTTGTATTAATACTAATTGTTCCATAACGATCTATCTTATAACATGTTCATTTTCGCACAATGTCAAACCACTCACAATTGAACAATACAACTCTATTGCATTCTGTGTAACGAAGCTCAACCACGTCTTTTAATACTCCATACCAAGGCACACTATCAATCTGATTCTCCCCCTTAACCATAACTCCACAATTTTGAGTTTTTTTTTATTCTCATCATGTTGCAATGTATGAAACCTAAACCCACTCATATAGTAACCAGGATAATATTTTACTCGCCTTTTCAGATCGAGAGCCAACGAAAGCATTTTCTTATCAACTTTGTTATCATAGTATAGTTGTTTGATCTGCATATATGGAAAGAAAAATATTATAGAAACAATATATCTAATAATCAACAGTTTTCACATAAATATTATACATACCCTCTCATGAAACCAATTTGAAAATTGAGGCCTATGTGACTCCTCCACATTTCTAACACCAGAATGCATTAGAATATTCTTATGTTCTTTGCACATATAACAAGGAGTTAGTTAAATTAATATATTAAAATATTGTAATACTAAAAATAAGTAGTAAAAGATCGAATGTTGAAAGTTCATATGGTATGAGAGATTTCTTACTGAATAAAAGGTAGACATTCATCACAATTTTGTAGGACGTAAAACTTGGCAGCCTTAAGGAGTTCGATACACATCTCTTCAAGTACACCTTTCCCAAAAGATTTACCTGGTGTTGAAAAAATAGGTAATCGAGATGTATTAGATAACGATTGACGTCCATCATCATTTCTATCCCTTTGATTAAACTTAGTTTCAACTTGATGCAAATAATGAGAGCAAAATGTTATGCATTCATCTCCTAAGTAGCCTTCCGCAATAGATCCTTCTGGACGAGCCTTATTACGAACATAACCTTTTAGTTTATGCAAATACCTAACCAGATAGTAAAAATTGAAATTAGAGAATATAACTTGATATCAAATAAAATGTTATGTAATAATAATATTTGAAAATTGACATTACCTTTCTACAGGATACATCCACCTATATTGCACTGGACCCGCCGTTTTTGCCTCACATGCTAAATGGCAAGTTAGATGAATCATGATGTCAAAGAAGGCAGGAGGGAATATTTGTTCCATCTTGCATAATGTAATAGCAATTTGATTTTCAAGAACATTCAAATCTTCTTCTCTTAACACTTTAGCACACAATTCCTTGAAAAAAATAAGAAAGCTCAATGAGGGGCTCACATACGTCTTTAGGCAATAACTCTCGAGCTATAAAGGGAAGTAATATTTCCAAGAAAATGTGACAATCATGGGTCTTCATACCAGAAATATTACGTTATCCAGCAGCCAAAAATCGAGATAAATTTCTAGAGTATCCATCTGGAACTTGTAATTCAGATAACCATTTACATAAAACTCTATTATCATCATCTGACAATGTATAGTCACCTAGGAGAAAATCAAGCTTACCATCTTCTCTTACTTTTGGATGATATCTTTCCCTTATACCCATTTCGCGAAGATCAATGCGAGCATTTAAAGAATCCTTTGTTTTACCATCAATGCTCATCATTGTGCCAATCACACTCTCAGATACATTTTTCTCAATGTGCATAACATCTAAGTTGTGACGCACCAAAAGTGTTTTCCAATAAGGTAATTGAAAAAATATAGAATGTTTTTCCAATTATGTCTCCTTCCAAACCTAGGTATCATCTGCTTGTTTTGCTTGCCATGAGTTATTTTTCTTAATTCATCCAGTTCTTGTATAACATCATCACCAGATATTGTTGTTACCCTAAGCCTTCAATTACATCATCACCAAAAGGGTTTTCCCTAAGCCTTCAATTACATCCGATTGACTTGATATTGTTGTTACCCTTACTCTTGTAGGCATCAAGCTTGGGAAATACTTTCGATGACGAAGTATTGTATTTGTGGTTGCACTGTCTGCAAAACAAATATCTCCGTCATTTCTCATGTTTTGAGAATAACCATAGCTTTTATCCATGCTTTATGAGTAAAGGGGATCACGGTTAAAAACAACTTAGAAATTTAAATGCCTCTTTTATTGAAATGCGAGTTTTTAAACTACAAGTTCAGAATAATAAAAGTACATCAAATATAAATGGTTCAATCGAACCGATACACTTCACTCCCCCTTTCCACAATGAAGTCTGAGACATCTAGGTGGGTTGTGTTCAACTGTCTTGATAAGTCACACACTGGATTAGGTATATCCATTAGTCTAGCCTGGTCGAGGAAATTAGTTCGACACCCTTCTCCTTGAGAGAGACTTGATATAGATCCACCAGATGTTTTGGGGTACGACAGGTACGCGCCTAGTGCCTATCGCTACCACACCTATGGTAGGCTCCATCAGAGTTTCTAGGAGCATTGTTCTTATGAGCTTTGCCTTTGTGGCGATTTCCATTTTTAAAGCTCGAGCCTGAATTTTGCCTTGGAATTTGGTTGTGAAACTAACCACCATGATTTTTGCCTTTCCTGTTCCACCGGCCTCGCTTATGACCACGTCTTTGTTTATGATTATCGCCACCAGAGGATATGACGTTCACTTCGAGGGAAGCAACATTCACTTCTGGGAATGGTGCAGATCCAGTAGGTTAGGACTGATGATTTTTCATCAGGAGCTCATTGTTTTGTTCAGCTACCAAAAGCACAGATATCAGCTGGTTGTATTCAGTGAGAGGTAATTATGAACAACGCATAATTGTACTCAAACACTGACTTGAAATCCTGGATTCTTAGGTGAGTCCATTCATAGCAAGCCATTGGAAAAATCACCGTTGTCTGGTGATTGTATCTGTTTCTCAATGCCTTCCAGAGAGCTAACAAATCTTCAACCATTAAGTACTCGCTCTTTAGTCCCTCATCAAGATGGTGACAAATAAAGGTCATGGCCCTCGCCCGATCTTGAGAGGATGAGTTGTTTTCTTCCCTAATGGTATCTCCAAGATTCCCTGCTTCCAAATGGATCTTGGTATCCAGTACCCAGGTAAGGTAATTCCTCCCAGTAATGTCCAGGGCAACAAAATCAAGCTTTGCCAAGTTCGCCATTTTCTTTTCTTTCTAAAAGGAAAATGAGATGCGTAAGAACTTGCAATAATATGTCTTCCTGGAGGAATATAGCATTAGAACTTTTGGTTCTTACAAAATTTTCATTTTGATCTTCAGGCCAAAAATGATAAGCGCTCGAAACTTTAGGCTCGAGATTTTCATGATTAATGAGAAAGGCGATTGTACCGCACCATTCTCATCGAAACAAGCATAGGATGGACGATTATTCCACACCACTTGAACAGGAAAAAAATTTAAATATGCAGAGCAAGATATAATCGATTTAAATATGTAGAGTAAGGTGGACGATTATACCGCACCACCTAAAATTGCAGTAAAATTAAATTTGCGGCTTAAGATGGGCGATTGTATCGCACCATCTTTGATTGCAGTGAAAATTAAATTTGTAGTTCAAGATGAGCGATTGTACCGCACCATCTTTGATTACAGTAAAATTAACATAAATAAACACTAGGTTAGAAAACAGGAACTGCACCAAATAAGAAATCAAAGATATAAGTAACTGTTAAATTTAGAATGAGAAGCAGGCATGATGCTAGCAGTTCATCGTGAGGGTGCATCACGCAGATGAAGCAGAAGAAGAAGAAAAACAGGAAAAACCTTAAAGGAAGCATTTTTTTTCTTCCTTCTTTCGGTGAAGGGGAGATGTGAACTATTTAAGGTTAGATAGATGTGCTGATAACGTGTTATAAATAGACAAAAGTTAGGGAGATAACCTTTCTAAGGACAGGAGCAAAGCATGTGCAAAATATCACACTATAACTTTAGTAGCTATAACACAAAAAGGATGGCAGATAAAGAGAGGGAGGGATACTGATATTATTTCTCTTGCTTTCTTTCGCAGTGCATGGAGTGCTCTATTTATAGAGCGACTCTCGTAACAACAACCATCAAAATACAATGATGATACTTTTGAAAGTATCAAACACTATTACTCACTATTACTAAGTCTTTGGGCATTCTTTTGAGTGGGCATTCACCCACTAATTCTATAACATGTTAAAGTTTTTTGCCCTAACTATATATTATGCTCTCAAAGTTTAAGATGATATTTAAATTAGGTCATTAAATTTTAATTTTTTCAAATTGTTTCTTAGAGTTTTGAAACTATATCAATTTACACTTTTTGTAACATTAAATGTCTATTATACAATAAATTGATGAGTTTTTAGGTTATAAGTTGCAAATGTGGCTTACATATCAATCCAGTTACGCATTTTATGCTCACCATGTCATCAAATTAATGAAGATTTAGTTAATTCATTACATAAAATGAGTAAATTGATACAATTTCAAAATAAGTAAGATTACATTTCTCAACTTCTTCACAAAACTCAATCTTTTCAAAAGTCGGTGAAATTAACATATATGAAATAGGCAAAAATTATTCCATGAAATTAACATTATCTATATACTAAAACCCGGTGGCACTGTTCACGAGCAGTGTAATGGCTAAAATGCCCCTCGGCGTCTTCTTTGTTACCCATGGTCTTGCCTGCTTGGTACAGTGAGATGACGTTTTTACCCATCTTGGCCACGCGTCGATCATCGTTGGATTGTATGCTTTGGCTGGGTGTTCTAGATGTTTTCTTCTGTCCGTGCTCTTTTCCTTCACAGATCCATAATTTTTCTGCTCTCCATCTTGGTCTCTCCTGCTATCAAATCTTCCTACTTTTCTTCTCGCAAAAACTGATCGAAGCAAACCCAATTCTACGTTTTTTCATTTTGGAATTTTGTTTGCACCCACCATCTGAGGAGTGGCTGATTTTTTCAAACTTTTTGAAAGCTAGGTTTGTCAGCGTTTAGTGCAAACCTATAAATTGTGTTCTGATTGTTTTATCGATCTTACGATTCCTGCCGCAAATCGTTTACAATTGGATTCAATTTTAGTTTCCGACTGCGGAATTAGAATCTGACTGGAAGAGTTTTGTGTGTTTACCTTTCTCAAGGTATGGTCTTCATCTCAGTTTTTAATTTGTTTCTGAATTTTATATTGTTTTGGATTTGTAATTTATCTTTTTGTGCATCAGAATATGTGATTCGATGTTTTAGATTGGAATTTTTTGTGGTTTTGAGTTTGTGGGTTTTTTTTACTGCCTGAGAAAATAATTAATTGATCATAAAAATGAATCAAAACATTGGACCATTTTGTGATTTTGATTTGCTCGGGTTTTTTGGTGTGTTTGAAAATATGATCTGATGTTTTGATTAATTAAAATAATTGAAAGGCACAAGAAGAGTGTAGAATTATTGTGAAGAGTGGTCTGCAGAAAAAGGGGGAAAAAGGATGGATATGGAAGAAAGGGGGCACTGAGCAGGTGCTTGGACATAGGTTTTTAATATTTTGTACTAGCATTAGACTTTGTGTGAAGATAAATTTCATATATTTATTTTTAGTTTTTAAATAAGTGTCAGTGATTTGTATTATTTCTAATCTGAACATCACGTGTTCTTATCTATCTGTGTTGTTTAGCTGAATTGATATATATATCTTGCCAATTAGGCTTAGGATAATGGATTAGTTAGGGTTATGTGTTTGAAGGGAATTTTTTTAATTGAATCCTTCATTTAACACATTTAAACGATTAGTCTTTGGTTATATATGTTTCATAAGAATTGGGTGGAAAATGTAACCAGTTTGATTCAAGTGTGTTATCATTGTTCTGTTAGATATTTAAATAAATTGGGTTACAACTTACTATGTGGTTTTTTACTGTTAGCCGCATATAGACACAAAAGATTGTGAAATGCTGAGTTGTTTGCTGTTGGGGAATTCATCGTGTGTTGACTGTTGAGGTATTTATTCAGCAAAAAATATTGGAGAACGTTGTTTTATTTAGATTGATAGATGGTGGTAAAAGTTTTCTTCCACTGGTGTTCGTTGTCAAGAAGGCAGTCTACGTTGGATAAAAAATATATATATATATATATATATATATTGACACCATGTTTTAAGCTGTTGAGAACAATTAATCACCAGAGTTTACTATTTTTTTTTTTCAAATTTATTTATCTGAGGTTTTATTTCAGCGTTATAACTTATGTGTTTTCTCTTTAGTGTGATTCAGTATGGGTTTATCTAGGTTTGCGGCTAAGTTTATTGTAACGTTGATATACAATTTTTTGATTTTCCTGTAAATTTATATTGATTATATTTTTTTGGTTGTTAATTTATTGATGCTAGGAATAATTTTGGCTTTCAGTATTTTTTTTGGTCGAAAGTTTATTTATTTATTTTTTTTTTCATCGTTCGTATCCCCTCTCTCCCTTCCTTACCAAGTTTATCAATTTTAGTGATTACACAGTATTAATCGGTTATCAATTAGCATTTCTTTCTTTCTTTCTTTTTTTTTATTTTTTTATTTTTCACAATTTGGACTCAGAACAATTGAATCTCTATTCGGTTTCTTCTGGTTTGTATAGGAGGGGTTTGGAGGATGAGGAAGAAAGAAACCTTTATCCGGATCTTTTAATAATGAGTACCATTTATTTGAAGAAGATAAGGTCAGATTATTTTTTTTTCCTCGCTTACCTTACAATTGTCCATGAGGCCAACAATGTAATAGTTTATTGTGTTCAATCTGCATTTGTCGTTCTTTCTAAAACATTATTTTAAAGCTAAATTATTTGCTTACACTTAAGTCAGTGTGCGTATATTTTTCTTTATTCGTTCTTTCTAAAACACAAAATTAACAACCATGCTCGTAGTATTATTTGGAAATTTGTGTGTTAATATCGGTTGACAAGAATCTGCCCTCTCAATTGGCAACCCCCATGTATTGCGCAACACAGTATTTCCCACAATCCAATTTGTTTTACCAATTGAGATGAGTATTAAACGTAAAAGCCTCATCTACAATCCAAGGTGGAATTGCAATAATAGCTTCTACAACGGGCAGCAAAGTAATAGTAGCTTCCCAGATCAAATTACTACTCTAGAGAGTTAACAATAACAAACCCAAAACACTAGACCCATCCTCCGGTTTTGGCCTCTCATTGTCATCATTCTTCTACCAGTTAATATACCACCCTCAAGTATGTGACTGGTATCTGGCAAACCAAAAGATCCATGAACATTCCTTTCAAACATTCCTTTCATCAAACACCTGGAGTGCAGGTGAATCAATTTTCACGAACCCATCTTTAGAAACAGGAATTGTGAAAATGAAATCCTGGACCACGTCGTTCTTGCAACCAGATTCACGAATAGACAAAGGCGTCGTCCCAAACTGAATGAATTTGTCCAAAAGAAGTAGCCAAGCCATTATGAAATGTAAAACCCAGAACACAAGCTTGAACCTTGGATTTCCTGCAATCAGAATCAAGAACTAGAGAAGCTACTACAGAATCTTCAGCTTTCTTGTTGAATAAAGAAACCAACTCCTTTGCCGTGCCTGCCTTGCGATTAGAATCAAGAAATGGAGGAATTTTCACATGATCTTTAGCTTCCCTGTCGAACAAATTGAAAACCTTTTCATCCTCCACAACCAAAGCTTTTCGAAAAAAACCCACAACTTTCTTGAAATTTGGAATTGGAACGAAATATTGCAAAACCATCGTAGTTGTGTTTGCCGTAGTCACGAACCTTCTTGAATCTCTTCAATATGGGTCATAAACAAGGACGAGTCTTGGGCTTGTAACTTTGATGAAATTGAGAGAAGAACTAATTCACTCTCTCTTTTCCTCATGGAAAGATTGAAGCTTGAGAACGACTCGGTTCGATTTCTCAAAAGAGATAGGAGATGCCATTTTGATGAACGGCGTATGCGAACCCATATCGCATTTGTCCACAAAATCGTGGTATAGTTTCTCAAATCGAGCATGAGAAGAATCTTGACAAGCTTCCATGGCGTCAAATCGCTGGATTAGCACATTGAGAGTGTCGTTAATTGCAGCAAGATGGTTCTGAAATTTCATGACTTCCTTCGTCGACGCACGATTCAATCGACAAAAGAGAAGGGATTGAGGGATCAAGACTGGCTCTAATACCAATGATTGAATGCCACTTCAACCTTTACTCAAATGCAAGATATACTAACAAGAACACTAATACAATCAAATATTCATTCACCCTTTTGCATATGCACATATCTCAACTTATATAGCTGGTTGCAGGCTAAAGAAATCCAACTCAACAATTGACACCTAGCTAACTAAGTGATGCCACTTGGCATCCTAACAGACTCAGCCACCCAAAGTCACTCGTGGATATACCCTCTATGCACCTAATCTCCATTGTCTGCATTTTAGATTAATTTAAAGTAGAATATCGTTTGTATCAAAAAGAGAATATTTCATTTTGCTAGGGTCAAGACTCGCAGCCACCAGTTCTACAACCAACTGCAACCACTGGGGTTGTAATTTCGGCCACAATCAATGGCACTGCTGCTTTCGAGTCTAGCAATCCTGGCTTGGTGCGGTCGGAACCAACCTCGAATGCCAACCAAGATTTCGCCCAAGACGTAGTTAAGGTAAACAATATTTCCTCTTTGATTTGTGCGCTTGCGTGTGCTAGTTTTATTTGAACCTTTTCAATAACAAATCTGTTCAACTTCAAACACAAGAGTTAAGAGAAAGAAACTGAGCCTAACTCGATTGAAAATAGTAGAATTTGGAGGGATAAGTTTCCTTTAAAACTAATCTGTCTTCTAGCTTCAACTTGGACATAATTTGGAAGTTGGCATCCATATCTTTGTTTGAGATACATCATATATATCTATCCCATTCCAGTCCTTTGACACTAGCTTAAAGAGGCCTCATTAGTTTTCTTCAATGTCTTTCTGTTGTAGAGTCATGAGTTTGTAGAAGGTGAGGTGATGTGCTCTCTTGAAGAACTCCATCAACTTTTAGATCGAGCATCTGCACCCAATACACTGGCCAACTCCTCTATTTTGAATCCTACCGTAGACTTGCAAGCCATAGCGACAACTAGAGCTACTTTAGAAATGGACTTTATTACTATGGCTTGCGAGGTTTAACGAACTTGCATGATTTCAAGCATCCAGAGCTTGGTAGATTCTAATTGCTTTTCCGCCGGCACCAGACCAATGATTATGGGTTTGTTGACGCAGCCAGAGCAATATCTTCCAGCCTACTCCAAAGCCTATTCTGAGTATGATAGGGGCAAAAACTTGACTGACCAAGTCCAAGCTACAAAACAGCTTCTTCAACCTAAGGTTCAGTTTTGTGATAGCAAGGAGAGAGAATTTCAAGAGCTTGTGAAAGGGAAAATGAAGATTGAAGGCAAGCAGGCTGCGATACTTGCTGAAATTCATGGCATACATGCTGAAATTTGTGGCACCATCAAAGCGATACTGGAACAAGTTGAGAAATTCCTCCTACAGTAAGATGAATTTAAAGAAAATGTGGGTAATCTCAAGACCACGTTGGATACTAGAGATGTCTTCTGGACAACCTTTAAGAAGATAATTCACCAGCACTGACCTGCAACTTCTACACTTCTCCATTACATTAGTGATTGTATACAAGCTTCTAACAAGGACATGCACAGAACATTTTGGGGAGAGATCAAAGGTGCCTTCCGAAAGAGCTGTATATAGCAATTCCCATTACTTCTACTTGTGAAACCGAGTAATGGCTGAATTTTGTGTGACTGGTATTCTACGACTTCTTTGACAACAAAGCAACCTCTGTTTCCTGCTGTTTCTTCCGGTACCTCTGAGCGGTTGCATTAACAATCTTGACAAGGAAGTCCAACAACATGAGCCATACCAAATTGTTCCAAACTGCCAAGGATTCTGAATTAGACAAACTGAAATAAAACCGCCCCTGAGATCAATATCGACAACATATAAATTAAATGCCAATGTAGAAGGATGCATTTTAATCAGCAGAGTTACCTTGATATTTGACGAAGGAGAAGCTGTGAGATACTTTTCCTTTGCCGCATCAATTTTTGCAATGAGGTTAAGGAAGGATAGCAGCAAAACCAGGAATGCAACTGAAAACCCAAATCAATTCATTCTCTATCCATTGAAGAAGTTGATTGTTGCAAACTGAGATGATCAAAACTGTGTGCATATATAGAAAATAAGCAAACCACCACCATTAATCATAAGCCAATACGTAACATACATTTGGTTGCCAAAATATATAGCAAAAGTGAAAACTAAAACATTTTGCGTAAGTGAAACCAAAACATACCAAAAGGAACTTAGCAAATTCTCCACACATAGGGCAAGTTTGGTATGCAGTAGAGTGTTTGGTAAATTTTTTTTGTAAAAGTGCTTTAAAAAAAAAAGTGTTATAGTGTTTGGTAAATTTTTATGTAAAAAACAGCTGTGACTCTATAAAATGATCAAAAAAATATAATACTGGGGTGGTGATGGTCGCGACAGCAGTGATGGATGACAATGGTGGTGATCAGTGGTGGTCTGTGTTCGGTGATGTCGGCGAGGAGAGATAGAAGTGGGAAAAGATGAGTTGAGTGGGAAAGGAGGCTAGGTCTCTCAAAGAAACAAATCTCATCCATTCATTCCATTTTAGAACGGGCCGGCTCGGGGGCCTGTGCTTCTATAGATTTGGACTCACCCTGCCTCATAAATACCACTGCCCCGTCCTGCCCCGCCCTATTTCTTCTTTAAAAAAATTAGATCCGGCTCGTACTTCTCCCGACCCGCGGTTCCTGGGTTTATTGATGGCAAAGAAACAATTATCGAACCAAAGGAGTAAACAGCAGCAAGGAGATGAAAGGCACGAAGGAAGGCATCAAATGGAGAACTAATCAAGGTGTGTTTAATGTACAGAGTGGCTAGCAGATATTGAAGAGTTCTTCCGTTTTCTTTTCTTCTAATGTTGTCAATAAATGAGCTTTAAACTGTTGTTGGCTACGGAGAAGAAAATCAAAATAGAAGAGGAAAAAGAAAAGCTCGACTGAACAATATTCTGGAGAAGCAGAGGACATACGGCAAGACAGCAGTAGCAGAGCCAATAATTTTTCAAGGTTTTGTAAACTTAATTTTCATTTTTCTTATTATGGACTCATTGTCGTTTTTATCTATGTTTCAGAACTAATTTTCCTTAGCTAGGGTTACGATGTAGCCATGATTATGAATACTTAAATTCTAAAGTGAATTATTTTCAAGTTTTCAATTTTCATTGAGTATCATTTGTTGTGCTTATATGCTTGGTTATAGTCTTGGTGATTGGCTACCATCTTGACTCTTAGTAAATTTGATGCAAGCTATGCAGATGCCATGTTTTCAACTTGAGTGATAGCTTGCAAATAAATACCATAAATTATCTAGTAGCAGATGCCATACTCTAGGATTTGTGTAATCTTTATATAAATTTCCACTTATCATAATGAGTTTCATTAAAGCAGCTCCAGCGTGTGTTGGAGCCCGAGGGTCAGACGAGTGAACAGGGCTAGAGAGCCCGGCGGATTTGGTCCAACGTGTGGCAGCCCGAGGGAGAGGCCTAGCATGAGTTACCAGCCTGAGAGCCCAAATGCAATGTGACAGAATGCTGACATCAAGGTGACGTCAGCCATAATATAAAATTAATAAAAATATTAAATATTAAAAAAAAAAGTAAAAAAAAATAAAAAATTAAAAAAATGTAAAACCCAGCCTTCGAACTTAACGGCTTTCACCGGAGTTCGTTGCAGAGGCTAATGATACACCCACAAACAAAGGGGAGATATCCAGTCCCTCCTCCGTCGCAGCTGCCGTCGCACCCCACACAGCCTTCGCCCCTACCCAAATCGCACGATTGGGGATTTGTTTTTGGAGAGCGAGAGAGAGAGAGAGAGATTTTAACTAAGGAGTTAGCGATCCTTTACCTACTTAACTAAGGAAAAATTGTGAATTTTTGCATGGATCGGCTATTGATGTTGTCAGAGTTTGAGGCCCTGCCTCCGAAGCTCAAGTGAGAGATAGCTGCTGAGCTTGAAAAAGAAAGAAAAAAAAAACACAGAGCTTTTGAAATGATCATGATCCTGGTGTGTTGGCACCATGTGAAAAGAAGAAAAAATAATAATAATAAGGTTTTGGAATGGTGCATCGGCACCATGTGAAAAAAACAAAGGTTTTGGAATGGTGTGCTGCATCATGTGAAAAGAAAAAATTGAACATATAAAAATAAATTTTTCAATAGAAAGTGGTTCAATGAGACCGATTAAAAATCTTATCCGAAAGTACAAATAAAATTATTTTATATTATTCTTTTTAAATAATAATATTTATTGCCTATTGCCAGGGCTATTCAATGTAGGGGTGGAAATGCAAAAGGCAGTTACTGTTCATTAAGGGCAGTTACTGTTCACTGGGTGGATTAAATAGTGAATAACCCGGGGAGGCCTTAGCAACGGTGGAACTGCTGTTATGTTAAAGTAATCCAAATGCCATGGATGGTTGCATAGTGGAATATACGTAATAGTCTAGATGTCATAGATGACACACCCTGACCGGAGTCAAGGCATGTTGGCCGACACGCAAAGGTGACATAGCCAAAAGTGTAGGTGAAGTGGAAAAATATGAATAAATTTAAACCAAAGCTAGAAGTTATTTAAGCTAATAAAGAGTGCACGGTAATGGGAAGAACTCATATTACACAAGTAGTCAGAGCATGGATGATAGTACGACATAAGTAAAGCAGTCGAATCTAGTTAAGATATTATTACACAACCAGAAATAAACTCCTACATTTACTTGAGTGGATGTCAGAATTGTCAGAGATCCCTCGTTCGCCACAGAAGATTCAGGTAACTAAGTCCTGGAGGGGCGAAAAACAGAAAGTGTGAGTGGGCAAAACAAAAGTTCAAGAAACACGTTTATTTTCATAACGTACTAACCCTTCGCCGTAAAACAAGTATATTTTCCGTAAAATCACACTACGTCTAAGTATGAAATCAAATGAAATTCATCAATAATTCAAGAAACACAACAAATCATAATATCTCAAACGTAGCATATGAAAATCATGTGCTCATCAGTATATGCAAGGAGAGAGAATTTCAAGACCTTGCAAAAAGGAAATCCTGGATTGAAGCCAGGAAGGCTGCAATAGTTGCGGAAATTCTCAGCGCCATCAAAGAGACTAAACCGATCCAGGCACAACTCGAGAAATTGCTCCTGCAACAAGATCAATTTAAAGAAAATGAGGATAACCTGAAGACCATCTTGGATATTGGAGATGGCCTCTGGACAACCTTGAAGAACATAATTCACCCCCACCTCCCTACATGACTTCCTTTCTTGGGTTGCATTTGGGCTGCAGTTCTTTTTCCATTTCTTTTTGGTGTTGTTTCGGACGGTGTTCCTGGTAGATTGAAAAATCATGTTTAAGTCGTATTATGGTCTTTTGAACTTTAATTGAAGTACTTTTATAAATTTTGGATGGTCAATAACGAGTGCATTTGCTTTGTGAACCTTGTATTTCTATTTTTTACTCTTGTAATCTCTCATGTTCGTTTGATCCGAAACAGAAAGATGAGGTTATAATCAGTATCTAATGCATGACAACGATAGATGGAAAAATTGGTTTTTGATGGATGTATAAAAAAAGTCAGAGTTGGCTACTCGGCATTCACTTTAAATACTCGGCATTCACTTTTAAAGAAAATGAGGATAACCTCAAGACCATCTTGGATATTGGAGATGGCCTTTGGACAACCTTGAAGAACATAATTCACCTCCACCTCCCTACTTGACTTCCTTTCTTGGGTTACATTGGGTAAGGCCGGTCCAGAAATTTTTGAGGCCCGGGCGATGTAAAAAAATGTGCCCTCATTTTATATAAAAAATATATTTGTTTTCACATGTAACACATCGATAAAATTAGAAACACTTCAAACTCAATAATTTAGAAACACGGAATAATTAATTTATTTTGTATCAAATGAAGGAAACTAAAAAACTTCGGGCTTACAAGTAGATGAATTATGAGTTTTTTTTTTTCATCTAAACTTTTAAAGTGTTTTTGTATAAATTGTGAGTTATTTTTTCTTATTTACTAACCTCGTCAATATAAGACTAAAAAAATATTAATGTTTTTGAGTCTTTAAGGATATGTATAAATAATGAATGAACACTAAATTAAACCTTTTGATGACACGTAATATTTTTGCAAATTTGGTGTAAAAATTTAGTCTATGCATTACTCTTTACTGAAGATTAGACTTGAATTGGAACGGATATTTAAAAATAACAACTCACATAGGTACTAGCTAGTAAATAAATTAAAAACCAAACAAAAATTTGTAAAAATTGAAAAAATAAACATGCATATAGCATTTCGAGCTTAGGACCTCTCGTTAATTTTAAACAACTTCTTGATCATTGCTTCTAATTAAACTTGTTGATCAATAAGAAAAATTTGTTAAAAATTTGTAAAAATTGAAAAAAATAAACATGCATATACGATTGCTTCTCATTAAACTTCTTGATCATTTAGCCAAATTTTATAACTTTATATTATTATGAAAAGAAATTTGTAAAAATAGGAATGTAAATAAGCACACATGGTGTTTTGGACCTAAGACCTCCTCATTCATTTTAAACAACAAAACCACGAATTCTAGTTAAATTTCTTTGTCACTAAACCAAATTTTATAAATTTATACTCTTATAAAAACATATATAAATATACCACCCTAATAATTTTGGTGCCCCCAATTTTTTTGGGCCCCGAACGGTCGCCTTGCCCGCGCTAGGCCTGGGCGGGGCCTGGCATTGGGGCTGTAGTTCTTTTTCCATTTCTTTTTGGTGTTTTTTCAGATGGTGTTCTGGGTACAATCATGGTCTTTTGAACTTCAATTGAAGTATTTTTATATTATATGACTTTTTTGGATTGTCAATAACGAGTGCATTTGTTTGTCAACCTTGTATTTCTATTTTTTTACTCTTGTAATCTCTCATCTTCGTTTGATCCGAAACGGAAGGATGAGGTTATAATTAGTATCTAAATGCATGACAACAATAAATGGAAAAATTGGTTTTGATGGATGTATAAAATCAGCAATAACCTAGTTTTCTTTATAATAATTTATTTAAAATTTGGTCATGTCAAATTTTTTTTATTTCAATCATGGTTAATGTTTAGGAAAGTTGGATATAACTATAGGTTCGACTTCGAGAGATTCTTTGTTAAAGTTTTTTGCCCTAACTATATATTATGCTCTCAAAGTTTAAGATGATATTTAAATTAGGTCATTAAAAATTTAATTTTTTCAAATTGTTTCTTAAAGTTTTGAAACTATATCAATTTACACTTTTTGTAATATTAAATGTCTATTATACAACAAATTGATGAGTTTTTAGGTTATATGTTGCAAATGTGGCTTACATGTCAATCCAATTACGGATTTTATGCTCACCATGTCATCAAATTAATGAAGATTGAGTTAATTCATTACACAAAATGTGTAAATTGATACAATTTCAAAATATTAGGGTGCAATGTGACAAATTAAAATCTGATGGCCCATTTTGAAAATCACGCAAAACATAGAGAGTGCAAAATATAAATAGCCAATGGAAAAAAAAAAAAAAAAAACCAAGGGAAAATGAATGTTAAGAAAATGAAAAGCTTTTCCTAGATGCAAAATGGAGTTCACCAAAAAGAAAACAAAACCCAATTGAAAATGAATGTTAAAAAAATGAAAAAGCTTTACTACCCAGAATTTTCTTGATTTTTATAATTTCATACATCAAGTTTTTTAATCTCAGTCAGGTATCTAAAGTGATAATTCTGGAACACTTTTATACATCCGTTAAGTTTTCAATTAAAACAGTCGTTAACTTGTGACGTAACACCCATGTGGACAATGACTAGGTGCCGCGGTCAATCTGAGTTCACATGGATATTAAAAAAAAAAAAATTTAATGTAAAATTTTAAAAAAGCAAAAAGAAGAAGGGATAAGATCATCTCCAACCCTTAGGTTAATACCTAAATTTTATGGGTCAAACATATAGTGCTAGGTTCGATTTTTTGCCAAAATCGAAACTTTGGTTTGGTTCGGTTTGGTTCATTTTTTTTCGATTTTTTCAGTTCGGTTTAATTTCGGTTCAGTTACGCTTTTTTTTTTTCGAATTTTTTTTTTTTTAAATTTGAAATTTTAACAACTCCAACACAATCATAACATAAGCATTCCAACACAATAAAAATAAACATTTAAAGTTCAACTAGAATCATCAATCAAATGTTCCAAAGTCCAAAAATAAAAAAATAAAAAAAATCAAAGTTTAAGTCTTCAAAAGTCCAAATTTAAAATAAACATAACAAAGTCCAAACTTTAAAGAAATATTCCACTTAACTAAAATCATAACAAAGTGCTTCAAGGTTTCATGTCTTACACGCACTTATTCTCTTCAAGTCCTCAAACTCAACACTTAGGCGGCCTATGAGGCAACATAGTACATTTCCTTGAACTTCCACTTGCCATTTCTACATACAAATAAAAAAAGAACAAACATGATGTAATACAAGCATGCAACATAACATCTAATTTAAATAATCTAACAAAACCAAATCTAATAGTAAGATTACCTTTCTCAACTTCTTCACAAAACTCAATCTCCTCAAAAGTTGGTGAAATTAACATATATGAAATAGGCAAAAATTATCCTATGAAATTAACATATACCAATGGATACCACATTTTAAATTATAAGCAGAAGTTAACATATATGAATAATGAATCTATGAAATAAGGAGAAGTAGATAACCATAACTCCAAGGTTCTAAAAAATATTAGGCGCTAGTTGGGTGGCGGGCTGGCACCTAGGTTCTAGGCGGCTTAGGCGGATTTAGGTAAATTGCTTGTATATCTTGTAAATAAGTGCATATTGGCACTTACAAAAAATTATACTTGTATGAAATCCATGGGTAAGATAATAAAAGAATGATAAAATGCAAAATAGCAAGATTCTAAAAGACGCTAGGCACTAGTCGGGCAGTGGACTGGAGCCTAGCGCCTAGGCTGACTAGGTGGATTTAAGAAATTTTATTAAATATTATATAAGTTAATTAAATTTACTATGTAATATATAAGAAAGACATGAAAAATATGTTATTTTTTTTACAAAAAAATAGTATATGTGACATTAGAGTTTCAAGTATATAGCATGATCTAATCTTCAAAGAGACTATCAAGGTCTCAAAGATGGATTTCCCAAATAAAACAATTTAATTTTAAAAAATAAAATAATAAATATAAGATATTTTGAATGAAATTAGTGTTTAACATTTTCTTTAAACCACATGGGGACCCCTCCACCTTTCCTCCATCACATCATCCAAGGTTCCAAACCGTGGAGCCACGTCAAAGATTCATCCCATATCTCTCACATAACCCAAGGTCCCAAATTGAGACTCCCAATCCTATATCAGACATAAAATAGTGTAAAAATTTCAAATTCAACACACACCAACACATTTGATGCATTGGAAAGAGGAAAGCTTTTATTTGGGGTTTCTTTTTTGTATCCTCTTCCTTCTCTCTCGCTTCTTCTTCGTCTACTTTATCTTCTTCTTCTATTTTGCTCTGTAACTTTCCTCCTTCTTCGATGGAGTGCAGATTTTCAATCTGAATTGTTCTCTCTCCCATCATTCCCCTTCTCTATAGATCATCCATGTTCTGCTAAAGATACGATGGCGAGTGAATGGGAACGACAACAACCGAAGCCAAAAAAAAAAAACAACTACCGCCATGGTCAGCGCCTAGGCCACCGTCCAAGCCGCCTAGACTGCCTAAAGAGCGTCTAGGCGGGTGCCTAACTCCTACCCGATGTGGCCCAAGTCGCATTGGCACTCTATTGCCTAACGCCTAGGCGGCCGACTAGGCCGATTTTTAGAACACTGCATAACTCAAACAAAGGTCCAATTGACAAAAAGAGGCATAAATTAACATATACCATTGTATGCTATCATTGATTATTTTCATACCCACCTCTCTGTTCAAACAAAGGTCCGGTTGACAAAAAGAGTCAGGGATATATTCGACAATGTACCAAATCAAAAATATACAGATCCAAAATATACTCCTAATTAACTAATGAAAATAAAAAGCTACAACAGCCACAATGAGCATATGTATGCATACATGTGTTTAGACTTGTCTCAACAAAATATGATTGGAGGAAAAACCTAAAGCCAATCTTGACAAATCCACAATGGCCTTAGGGCATCTCCAGCCGAATGGTCCACAGGGCCGAAAACAACCCAAAACCCATCTCCAACTGAGGGCTAGTGGGCCCCACGGGACAAAAAGTGTCAAAAGGCTTATCGGCTGGCCCAAACCAGCCAGCCAACCATTAAATTTGATTTTTTTTTTTTTTTGCCAAAATTTTTTGAAAAAAAATTTAAAAATTCTCATTTTTTTTTTCCTATAAATATCTAAACCATTCCTACACCATTTGTCACATAATTTTCACCATTCTATACTATCTCACTTCATTCTATTTCAATTCTTCACATTCTATTTTCTTACCTCTTCCAATAATCTTTCCTTCAATTTTTCAATAATTTTGAAATGGCCTCATCTGCAATGAAAGGTAGGGCTTGGATCCGAAAAGAAGATGAAGCACTTTGCAGGGCTTATAGATGGGTCTTGGAAGATAGTGTGAGGGGGAGTTCTCAAACAAGTGAAGGTGTTTGAACTCGTGTGTCCAAAAAATACTATGAGTTCTACGAAGGCACCACTCCACGGAATATCCGAAACCACGAGATTTGTTCTTCAAGATGGAAGAAACATCTTCATCCAATTTTGAATAAATGGCATCAAGCACTGTTTGGAGCCGCAAGTAGACATGAAAGCGGCGCCAATTACTACAACGAAGTAAGTGTTTTCACAATTTATTTTAAATATTTAATTATATTACATTTAATTTCATAAATTAATTTCCTTTAATTTTTGTAATTATATTTTCTATGTACGTCAAACAGAGGAATTGTATATGGAGGGCAGCTCAAAACCCTTTCAGCATCACGGTTGTTGGGAAATTTGTAAAGGTTGGGTGTTATTTGAAGATCCACCTTAACATAAAGTAGGCCATACGCCAGTGTTCAAAACTGCATCCTTAGCTATAGATGGGGATGAAGATGAATCTCCTACCATTCAAGAAACAAGGGTAGAAAATGTGTCTTCGGGTGAAGGTTTCATACTTAGTGTTATGGGACGAAACAAGGCCCGAAGGTTGAAGGAAAAGGGTAAGGCAAAGGATGATTAAGCTGCTCAATGGCGATGTCATTGCGATTAATGGCGGAGAAAAATGCCATTGCCGCGGAAGAAATGAACCGCAGGCATGAAGAACAGACTAAACAAATACAAGAAGAGTAGGAATATCCAAAAGAACATTTCAGATTACACTCCAATGAGTAAGGCCTATTTTGATAGAAAGAGAAGGAAATTATGGCCCGGCAGTAGTTGTTTACCTCCGACTATACTCCTACAACGGCGGATGACGAAGATGATGATGATTATGGACTTTAAATTTAAGTTGTTGTAGTTTTTAAAATATAGTTGTAGTTTTTAAATTTAAGTTGTTGTAGTCTTTAAATTTAAATTATGTTTGGCACTATAGCCCTATGACCCTCGGTTGGAGATGATTTTTTGTCATAAGGCTATGTTTGGCATATGACCCTCTGGCCCCTCGGTTGGACATGATAAGAAATATGGCCCTGCATTGTTCATTAAAATATTAATTTCTTGGAGGGCTATAAGACCAAAGAGAGTCATCTGGCCCTCATTCGGTTAAAGATGACCTTATTTGGACTGGCCAACATAGCATAATGAATGGTTTTATATCAGCGCCTTGAAAGACCATGTCAATCATGTCAATGGGATCAATGAAGAAATTAAGAAGAGACATGATGTAGGAAGACAGAAGAAAGAAAAGTTCCTATTCCAATCCAATGGCAAATGCCATGATATGCTTTCACCTTCTTTGGGGAGTTTACCTACGCAATATACTACAATTTATTCGTAACAAAGGACTGCTAGTACAACAACAAAACCACACCCTCGGTTTGAACCATATTATTATGAAAAAGGAACATGCATTGCTATGGTATGGCAGAAAGGAAACCTTTTCGGGTTTTAGCAGAAACCTATACAGAAGAAATTAATAGAAAAAAGGAAAAATATTGGGAATTTTAACTCAATTCCAAAATGTGGGTTTTAGAGTTACGATCTACATTTGTCAAAAGGAAGAGAAATAATACAATTTCCTATGTATCTAATTACCTATAAACCTTAACTCAAATTGCCGGATGGGGATGGTTCAGATTAACATGCAGCAAAACAATTAATAAATGGAATAACAGATAACAGAGAGAGATAGATAGAATAAGAGGTTTGGCATTTCTCACTTTCCTTTTTACATTTTGATTTTCCTATCCAATTTTTTTACTTCTTTCTGTAATTTCGCAAACACATACCCACCCAGAATACTTACCTTTGTAATGGTTGTCGACTATGGGGATGGCGAGGCGGGTGAGTGCTTGACGGCGGGGCTGTAAGGCTGCGAGGCGCTGCAAGGCTGTGGGGCTCCCAGCTGCGAGAGTGGAGTGATGGCTAACTGAGAGACAAAGTGAGGGAGGCGCAGTGAGAGAGATCATAGAACGGCACAGGTGAGGGAGTGATGGCTGAAGATCAGAGAACGACACAGGTGAGGGAGTGAGTCTGTAACATAGTGAGGGAGGCGCGGGGGTAGAAAACTCTCATAGGGTTAATAGCATAGCCAAAAAATGACATTAACTTAAGGGTAAAAACAACATCAGCGCATCCAACGGTAAAATGACATCATTTTATACACAATTTGGTTCGTTTCGGTTTTTCATGTTTGGTTCAGTTTTTTTTCGATTCGTTTTTTTTTTGGTTTTTGGTTTTTTCAACCCACTCCTAGTCAGACAATTTATGTTTTAACCCAGAAATAACTTTTCTACTCCAACCCTTCTAGGTTAAATTTTTAGCCAAGATTATTAAAAAATGATTTAAGGCTAATTTATTTTATGTAAAATATTATGTTGACTATCCTAATTTATTTTATGAACACTTTAACCTAAAAATATTTAGATTCCGATAAATATTGAAAAATTAGTAAACCCACACATATGAAGACAAGTCTTTTGTCTAGTGCTCACATATATTAGATTATGTTGATGTCCCCAAATCCTAGACCACATCGGCGACTTCATTTGATGCCGGAAGTTGTCGGATTTTCATCGCTTGCAGTGATCTAGCGGAAGAGGACGAAGGTGTTGTGGTTAACTCACGTTATTTTTAAAGGGTTAATCTCAATTTACTCCTTTGAAGTTTCTTGGTTTTTAACATTTGGTACATCAAGTTCTTTTCATCTTAGTTTGGTATCTAAGGCCATCTCCAACTGAATGGTCCAGAGGGCCAGAGGGTTGAAAATAGCCCGAAAACTGTCTTCAACCGAGGGCTAGGCCAAAGGGCTCGTGGGCCCACAGAATCTGAAAGGGCCAAAGGGCTGGCTAGAAAATAGAGCAATCTTGTAGGTAATAATCGACAGGATTGCTTAAAAAAAAAATTTGAATTCAATGGCCAGCTAAAGCCAGTTACCGTTGGATTCAATTTTTTTTTTTTTTTTGGTTTTTGTGCCAATTTTTTTTTTTTAATTCTTAAAAATTCTAATTTTTTTTTTCCTATAAATACCTAAACCATTCATTCACCATTCCTCACAAAATTTTCACCATTCCTACATCATTTCAATTCTCATATTTTCTTTCCTCTTTCAAAAAGCTATCCTTCAATGGCGGATGATGAAGATGATGTTGATTACGGATATTAAATTTAAGTTGTTGTAGTTTTTAAATTTAAGTTAATGTTGTTTTTAAATTTAATTTGTAGTTTTAAATTTAATTTGTAGTTTTTAAATTTAAGTTATCGTTTTTAAATTTAAGTTGTAGTTTTTAAATATAAGATGTAGTTTTTAAATTTAAGTTGTTGTAGATTTTAAATTTAAATAATAAATTATTTTTGGCCCTCGGTTGCAGACGGCTTTTTGTCACAGGGCTAAAACGAGCCCTTTGGCCCTCGGTTGGAGATGGAGGCAAATATGACCATGTACTGTTCATTAAAATATTAATATCTTGGAGGGCCAGTGGGCTAAAACGAGCTCTCTGGCCAGCCTTCGGTTGAAGATGGCCCAAAGTCATAATTTTGGGACATTTTCATACATCCGTTAAGTTTTCCGTTAGAACCTCTATTAACTGATAACATGGTGCCCACTTAGATCATGACTGGATACCACATGTCGAAACATGAAAAAATTAAAAATAAAATTTTTAATTATTAAAAACACTAAACCTCTGCTCCTCTTCTCTCTTTGACTCCTCATTTCCTCTCCCCCTTTTCTCTCCATAACCACCACCTTCACCATTCCTCTCCTAACCCCCACCCTCCTCTTCCTCCTCCTTCTCTTGCAATCCAACCTAAACCTAAACCCCCAACCTCCTCCTCCTTATCCTTATCCTGCACCCTATCAAAATTAATAATTTAAGTCATTTTTATTGAAACTTCCCATAAAATAAAGGGTTAATCTTAGTTTACTGCCCTCAAGTTTTGTGGTTTTTAACATATAGTACATGAAGTTTTTTTCGTCCCAGAATCATACCTAAAGTGTTAATTTTGGGACAGTCTCATACATCTGTTAAGCTTTCCGTTAGAACTTCTGTTAACTGATAACCTGGCACCTACGTGGACAATTAATGCACGCCACATGTCAATATGGGCCTACTTCAATATTAAAAAATTAAAAAAAAAACAAAAACAAAAACACAGAAAAAATATGTATATAAATAACCGTACCCATCTTCTTCCCTGCACCCTCTCCCTCCCTTCTCTCTTTTGCAACCTGCACCCCTTCCCTCCCTTCTCTCTTCTACATTTGCACCACCTTCCCTTGTATCCTCGCAACCATTGAATCACCTTTTCCACGTTGCTTCTTCCACCACCACGATGACTCTCAAACAACCCTTTTCTCATTCTTCTTCGTATTCTAGAGTTATCCTCTGTTATTGCTCTTCTACCTCCATCTCCACCACTCCCGCCAACGCTGCCAGAGCCAGCGACCGCAACCGGCGATCATCCACATCTTCCTCCACCTCTAATATAGACGTTGTTCGAGCCATTTGTTTGAAAAAGGTAAGTTATTTCCAATAAATCTTTGACTGAAATTCTGAAACTTCAATGGCAGAGTGTTGGGACATGAAGGAAGTCAAATTATGGGTTTGAAATTTGCTTCCTTGAATTCGATTTTCAAATGGGTTTTAGGTAGAAGAATTGAGGAGCAAAGGATTGGAGCCATATGCCACCCAGTTGACCCAAATCCCTAATTTGGATAAATTCCCAAATCCTAACTGATTCTTGAGCATTCCTACCTCATGCCAGGAATATGAATCAAAGAATCTTTTATGGGTTATTAATCGAAGAATTTGAATTGAAATATGAAACCAAAAGCAAATCAATTTGAACTAATCCAGAAACAGGAAGGTTTTCGTGCCAGAAATTGAAGTACTAAGCAGAGAGGGATGAAGAATGGAGAAGTTAGGCCATCTCCAACTGAAGGGTCCAGAGGGCCAAAAATAGCCCGAAAATCGTCTCCAACAGAGGGCTAGGCCAGAGGGCTGTGGAATTTGGGAGGGCCCCACGAAATCGAACAGGGCTGGAGGTGCAGCCAGCCAACCAGCCCGGGGCTGGCCAGAAAAATCAGTTTTCCTGTCGGTTATAACCGATAGGAATTCTTAAAAAGAATTTTGAATCCAATGGCTAGCTGATGTCAGCTAGCCGTTGCTAGCTAGCGCCAGTTACCGTTGGATTCAAATTTTTTTTTTTTTTTTTGTTTAGGTTTTTTGGGCCTTTTTTTTTTCTATAAATACCTAAACCATTCCTCACAAAATTTTCACCATTCCTACACCATTTCAATTCTCATATTTTACTTCCTCTTTCAAAATTCTATCCTTCAATTTTTTTAATAATTTTGAAATGGCCTCGTCTGCAATGAAAGGTAAGGCTTGGACCCGAAAAGAAGATGAAACTCTTTGCAAGGCTTCTAGATGGGTGTTGGAAGATAGTGTGAGAGGGAATTGTCAAACAAATGACGGTGTTTGGACTCATGTGTCCAAAAAATACTTAGAGTTCTATGAAGGCACCACTCCAGTGAATATTCGAAACCACGAGAGTTGTTCTTCAAGATGGAAGAAATATATTCAGCCAAGTTTGAACAAATGGCATCAAGCATTGTTAGCAGCCGCAAGTAGACATGAAAGTGGTGCTAATTACTACGACGAAGTAAGTGTTTTTACAATTTATTTTAAATATTTAATTATATTACATTTAATTTCATAAATTAATTTCCTTTAATTTTTTTCTAGGTACGCCAAGCAAAGGAATTGTATATGGAGAGCAGCTCGAAGCCTTTTCAGTTTCACAGTTGTTGGGAAATTTGTAAGGGGTGGGTGTTATTTGAAGATCCACCACAGAGAGCTCATACACCGGTGTTTGGAACTACATCCTTAGCTGCAGATATGGATGAAGATGGATCTCCAACCATTCAACAAACAAGGGTAGAAAATCTGTCTTCGGGTGAAGGTTCCTTACCTAGGGCTATGGGACGAAACAAAGCTCGAAGGTTGAAGGAAAAGGGCAAGGCAAATGATGATTACGCTGCTCAACATGAAGTGGCGGCCTCATTGAGATTATTGGCGGAGCCAAATGCCCTTGAGGTGGAAGAAAGGAAGTGTAGGAATGAAGAATGGGCCAAACAAATACAAGAAGAGATGGATGATAAGAATATGGAAAGGAACACTTCGAATTACACTCCAATGAGTAAGGCCTATTTTGATAGGGAAAAAAAAAGAAATTATGAGCCGACGGCAGTTGTTTACCTCTGACTATACTCCTACGATGGCGGATGATGAAGATGATGTTGATTATGGATATTAAATTTAAGTTGTTGTAGTTTTTAAATTTAAGTTAATGTTGTTTTCGAATTTAATTTGTAGTTTTTAAATTTAATTTGTCGTTTTTAAATTTAATTTGTCGTTTTTAAATTTTAGTTGTAGTTTTTAAATATAAGTTGTAGTTTTTAAATTTAAGTTGTTGTTTTTAAACTTAAGTTGTTGTAGTTTTTAAATTTAAATAATAAATTATGTTTGGCCCTATGGCCCTCGGTTGGAGACAGTTTTTTGTGACAGGGCTAAAATGAGACCTTTGGCCCTTTGGTCCTCGATTGGAGACAGAGGCAAATATGGCCCTGTACTGTTCAGTAAAATGTTAATATCTTAGAGGGCCAGAGGGCTAAGCCATCGGTTGGAGATGGCCTTAGAGAGAGAGGAGAGATCGGACTCCGTCTAGGTTAAATTTATGGGTTGGGGAAGGCTGGTAACCTATAAGGTCATATGCAAAGCTTCTAGACCATGGCGACGAGGTAGGGGTGCAGCTTTCCCATCTCAATCTGTCTAACAAATTTGGAATTTTTTTGAGTAACTGGGTTTTTGATAAATTTCAGAAATTGGATGGGTTTTTGAATTGGAATTCTTTTGGGTGGGATTTTGTTGGGTTGGGTGTGTGAGGAGGGTGGGTATAGGTTGTAGAGGAGAGAAAGGAGGGTGGTGCAAGTGCAGAAGAGAGAAGTGGGGGAAGGGGTGTGGGTTGCGGAAGAGAGAAGGGATGGAGAAGGTGCGGGGGAGAAGATGGGTACAATTGTTTGTGTTTTTTTTTTAATTTTTTAATATTGAAGTAGGCCAGCACGTGGCGTTCAGTAATTGTCTACCAACTCGAGAGCCGGCTCGAGTGCTGCGGTGCAGCCAAGTCATTCATCTCTTGGAAAAAGGCAATGCGGTAAATTCTCAAGTTGCAACATTACAAAAACTGCGTTGATTTTTTCTCATTCATACACTTAATTCCTAAAGGCAGTCTCTAAATAGTTTCTTAGCTGAGGGTGATGACTTATTTCTAGATTCCACTAACTCCAAGGCCACACCCCTTGCAACCATAGAAGGAGTAGATGAAGAGGAAGAGGGAAACGATACAAACCAATCGCGGAAGCGACTCAAAGTCACTTGTGGCCAGAAGGTAGACTCAGCCATCTAAAGTCACTCGTGGATGAAACCCCCAATTATTTCATGTTCCAAAACTAACTTCCTTGTTTCTCGTTACAGAATGCGACACAAATTCCTTCTCTTACTATTGTCTTCCTTCATTTCTAAACTTCTGACAATATTTTGTTTTGGTGGCTCAAAAGTCGATTGCTACTTCTGCTGCTCCTGAGTCTAGCACTCCAACCGTGCTGCAATCAAGACCAACCTCAGATGCCAACCAAGATTTTGAGGTAAACACTATTTCATCCTTGATTTGTAGTGTGTGCGCGTATGTTTTTTTTTTTTTTTTAAAAAATCTTTTGATCCATCTTTATTTGAACCTTTTTGTTAACAAATCTGTTTGAACATAGAATCAAGAGCAGGAACTCGAGCCTACCTCTATTGAGCCAGAAAATGGCAAAAGTAAGGCTGTCGTTCAAAATGATTTTGGGTCAGGAAAGGTACGTACACAACTTTCTTTAATTCGACGTCCCTTAGGTCTTGTCAAATTTGAAGGTAAAACATGGATTAGAAAATAATAGAATTTGGAGGGATAAGTTTACTTCAAAACTAAACTATCTTCTAGCTTCAACTTGGACATAATTTGGAAGTTGGCATCCATGTCTTCGTTTGACATACATTGTATATATCTATTCCATTCCAGTCGTTGACACTAGCTTAACGAGGCCTTAATAGTTTTCTCCAACGTCTTTCTATTGTAGAGTCATGAGTTTTCAGAAGTTGCAGTTTGGGACTCCTATAAAAGCCTCCTTGAACTTTTAGGCCGAGGGTTTGCACCCAATACACTGGCCAGCTCCTCCATTTCTACTCCTGCCACAGACTCGCAAGCCATAGAAACAATCAGAACTTTTCTAGAAATGGACTTTGCTACTATGGCTTGCAATGTTAAACAAACTGACATGATTTCACACATCAAGGGACTCGTAGTTTCTAGTTGGTTTCCCTCTGACAGCAAAACATGCATTTTGCCATTATTGGAGCAGCTAGAGCAACTTGTTCGAGACTATTCCGAGTATGATAAGGGCAAAAAATTAAATGCCCAAGTCGAAGATATGATAAAGCGTCTTCAACCTAAGGTTCAGTTTTGTGATAGCAAGAGGAGAGACCTTCAAAGACTAGAGAATGAGAGAAAGTAGATTGTAGCCAAGCAGGCCGTAATATGTGCTGAAGTTGGTGGCGCCGTCAAAGAGACTGAACGGAACCAGGCAGAACTCAATCAATTGCTCCCACAGCGAGATCAATTTAAACAAAATGAGGCTAAACTCAAGACCAGCTTGGTTATTGGAGCTGGCTACTGGACAATCTTGAAGAAATTAATTTTCAACAACCTTGGTCTGTGACTTCCTTCTTTGGGTTGCATTTGGGCTGCAGTTTTTTTTTTATTTTCCTTTTCTTTTTGGTGGTGTATCTTAACAAATTCGATCCATAATATATCAAAATGAAGATTTTTTTTCTTTTCCTTTTCTTTTTGGTGGTGTATCTTAACAAATTCGACCCATAATATATCAAAATGAAGATAGGAAAGTGTAGAACAAGATTATACCTATTTGAAAGCCCAAGGGTTGCCAAAGATGGCCAGAAAATAGCTTGAAAGATGATTGGTCCGTGGAAAAATTGGAAAACTTGTTAGAAACTGGGTAAACTTTAAACGTTCATAACTTTTTCAATACTCAACAAAATCGAGTGATTCCAAAGCGAAATTCATACTTCTCGATGGCACGAAGAGAATGGTACCTTTCTCGACGGCTTATGGGTACAAACTTATTCTAATTTTTTATTTATTTTGGAATGTTTTGGAATTGAAAATTAGTTAGGAGTTTAATAAAGGTTTGTGTATTAAAATTATAAATCTATTATTAATTTTTATTTTAAAAAATTATGTAACCGATATGTAAATTCATTATTACATTAATGCTAGGGATTTGGATCATAATCTGAAAACTATTGAGGTTTCAGTTAATGAACATTAGTAATTAGAAACCAGATACTAATTTTTATTTTTATTTTTTTGCCCTAACTATATATTATGCTCTCAAAGTTTAAGATGGTATTTAAATTAGGTCATTAAATTTTAATTTTTTCAAATTGTTTCTTAAAGTTTTGAAACTATATCAATTTACACTTTTTGTAACATTAAATGTCTATTATACAATAAATTGATGAGTTTTTAGGTTTTATGTTGCAAATGTGGCTTACATGTTAATCTAGTTACGGATTTTATGCTCACCATATCATCAAATTAATGAAGATTTAGTTAATTCATTACACAAAATGTGTAAATTGATACCATTTCAAAATATTATGGTGCAATGTAATAAATTAAAATCTGATGACCCATTTTGAAAATCACGCAAAACATAGAGGGTGCAAAATATAAATAGCCAATAGAAAATGAAAAGCTTTTCCCAGATGCAAAATGTAGTTCACCAAAAAGAAAACAAAACCCAATTGAAAATGAATGTTAAAAAAATGAAAAAGCTTTACAACCCAAAATTTTCTTGGTTTTTATAATTTCATACATCAAGTTTTTTAATCCCAGTTAGGTATCTAAAGTGATAATTCTAGAACACTTTCATACATTCGTTAAGTTTTCTTTAACTTGTAACGTAACCCCCAAAGTGCACAATGTGACAGCCCGTCCCAAAAACATTTTAGCGTATGTGTGAAAAGACGAAATTGCCCCTAGTTTGATTTCTTTACGTTTAATTGTCATTGTTAGCTTTGTTGGCATGTGTGGAGCCACACACACACTCCCACACTTCCCACCTGTCCCTGTCCCTCTCCCTGTGATTCCCCGAGCCCCATTCCCCTTCCCTTTTCACCATAAACGTACGGACACACACACAAGCACACTAATCACCCACAGATCGAAGAAACTAAACCTATATTTAAGCTCGTGAGGCTCGTGGGAACCCAACCGTGCCATTTTCAGGTAAGAATATCAACGTTTTCACGTCGATTCGACGAAGGTCCGATTTGGGTACTATTCATGCGAACGTAATTTCTCACATTTTAGGGAAAATGAAGCTTGTAGGTAGCTTGGTGAGGTCCCAAGGAGTCTCGGAGTAGTTCGTTTGAAGGAATTGGACGTCGGGATCACCGTATTCGAAGTTAGCCGGATTTGGATTGTGTGGATAGGTGAGATCTTGTGGTTTTTAACCCTTAAAAGTAGTATATTTGTGTTCTCCTAGGTCTAAGCTTCAATTTGGTAGTAATTTCATGAAATTTGGACGAAAAACGAGCGAGATATCAACGTTTGAAATTTTTCCAGTTTTCCGGCGCCGGCGATGTCGCCGGAGTCTCGCCGGGGAAGGAGACGGAATATTCCGTCAAGTCTGACAGAATATTCTTGACGCCGTTGACGGATTCCGTTAGAACTAACGGAATATTCCTAACGGCGTCAGTTGACGCCGTCAGCGTGCCAGGCACGTGCCTGCGCGTGGCCGGCACGTGGGGGCGCGTGCGGCGGTGGAAAATTTTTCTAAAAATTTGGGTGTGATCCTGAGGTTGTGTAGAGCACGTTGGTATATTCAATTGTCCAATTTGAGCAATGTATGAGAAGTTATTACGGAAGGAAGGTTATGTGCTTTAAAATTAACGTTTTTGTAGTATTTTCGCATATAGGTGAGACGTATCCCGAGGACGAGCGTGGTCACTCGAGGCAGGGGGCCTACGACCCTTCCACTTATCAGTGAGTGGGCTTTTGGTTTTCCCTATATACCTATATACTTATATTTTCCCAGAAATTGATTTAAATGTATATTAGTTATATGCCATGTGTTATATTATCGTTACTTATGCATCATTGGTTGCTTTATTAGTCGTATATATATACGTATGCATAATTGGTGCTGTGGACGCACAGGTAAGTGCCAGGTAAGTGTTATTCACGTTTATATTCAGTAGTGATCTGTGATACTTAAAGAGCTCATAATCTGCACCCCCGGTGTTAGTGCTCCCGCCCAGAGTAGGGCACAGTCCTTCACGTGATGTTCACCTCCCGCACCACACGCTCAGCTTGGATCCAAGTTAGGTGCACAGTCCTGTCGTACAGACCACTTTAGGTGGTTCCGACTCGTAGGCAGGTTTAGTTATTGTGATTGAGATCTGAGCTCTAGATCCAGCCGTACAGGTCACGTTAGGTGACTCCGGCTGCCAGATTATATGTTATTGATATAATTTATACCTGAGCACTTGCATTCCATTCTGAGGTTCCGATATGGCATATATTTGAGCATGATTGGCATATTTATATCTACGTACATATGTTTATTTTCTGGGAAGTATACAGGTTTTACGGCGAGGGGTTAAAATATTGTTTTTGAAATGGTTTTCGAAAAGCTTTGTTTTTGCCCACTCACGCTTTTGTTTTGCGCCCCTCCAGGTTCTAGCTAGCTAGCAAGTTTGGTGGTTTCCCAGAGGGCTTTCCCGGCATTTCTGACAGACGATCACCAGCGTAGGGCCACCTTCGGGTGTATTATTGTCGCATCTTCTCCTCTTGGACTGCTTTAGGAGTTTTGGCTCTGAACTTAGCGTCTCACTTATTACTTTTAACTTATGTATGCTAGTTTTAACTTATGTATGCTAGTTTTTAATTATTCGTACCTTTATGTTACTATTTCATTAGCTTCCGCACTGTGCACATGGCTACGTCACTTCCACGTGACGGCCAGCACACCCTGTCCTCGGTCGGAGTGTGTCACACAATGGTTAGGCGCCGCAGTCAATCTGAATCCACGTAGATATTAAAAAAAAAATTTAATTTAAAAAGTAAAAAAAATTTAAAAAGCCAAAAGAAGAATAAAGGATAAGACCATCTTCAACTCTTAGATTAAAACCTAAATTTTCTAGATCAAACTTAGAGCTGGGTTCGATTCAAAATGGTTTGGTTTTTTGCCAAAACCAAAACTTTTGCAATTTGGTTCAATTCAGTTCCTTTTTTTTGGTTTTTTTTTTTTTTGTTTGGTTTAATTTTGGTTTGGTTTTTTCTTGTTTGGTTACGTTTTTTTTTTTTCAAATTTTTTATGTTTTTGAAAATTGAAATTTTAACATCTCCAACATAATCATAAAATCAGCATTGCGAATTTCCAACATTGAAATCTAAAATTTTAACATCTCCAACACAATCATAACATAAGCATTCCAACACAATGAAAATAAACATTTAAAGTTCAACTAGAATCATCAATCAAGTCTTCCAAAGTCCAAACTTCAAAAAAAAAAAGAAAAGGTTTAAAACAAACAAATTCAAAGTTTAAGTCTTCAAAAGTCCAAATTTAAAATAAACATCACATTTCAAATATCCACACCTAAAATAAACATAACAAAGTCCAAACTTTAAAGAAATATTCCACTTAACTAAAATCATAACAAAGTCCTTCAAGGTTTCATGTCTTACACACACTTTTCTCTTCAAGCCCTCAAGCTCAACGCTTAGGCGGCCTATGAGGAAACATAGTACCTTTCCTTGAACTTCCAATTGTCATTTCTACATACAAATAAAAAAAGAAGGAACATGATGTAATGCAAGTATGCAACATAATATCTAATTTAAATAAGGTTTTTTTTAATCAAAATAGTCCTTGAGATTGTCCACCATCCATTATTTTGGACATTCCGTTACAAACTCTGTTAAATGTCCCAGAGTTCTTGGCCAGAAGGTTGGGCAATTTTCAAAGCTATGTAACTCAATCATTTCTTAACCAAATTTGACACATAATATATCAAAATGAAAGGAAAGTTTAGAACAAGATTATACCTATTTGGAAACCCAATGGTTGACGGAGATCGTCGGAAAATAGCCTGAAAGGTGACGAAGATGTTGGAGATGGCCTGAAATTGATGAGTTTTTAGATTATGATATATTATGGTAAAAACACATGAAAGATCATGCATGTAATGATTGTGGACCTAATAATCTTGCACTCAACACCGAATACCTAATGTCATCAAACCAAAGTAAACTTTCATTTAACTAAGTTCTTAGCACTTCAGTTCAATCTTAAGTTAAAAAGAGTAGTTCAATTGACTAAAATTACACAAAAGGGAAAAAGACGGAACACAGAATCGTGGAAATGTGTACTGTGATACTAATCCTGCAAGTTAAATGTGAAAAGTGTAAAAGCTCAAATTATCCTTAGCATCAGTAGATTAACAATGAAAAGAATAAAACTTGTGTATGTTTACATTTAGTATAACATGAATATGCACGTGCATAGTAAATACCAAGCAGAAAGTATTACCAGTAAATTAGATTCAACACAACATAGAGAACAATTCGACTACTATATGTGTAACTCTATAAACTCCTTACCACATCAATCTTGAGAGGTCCAAAAAGTCTAAAAGTCTCAAAAACTTATCCATATTCAGCTCCAATCGCCTGAAAACACCAAAAAACTGAGTGGTAAATATAAATTCATCAAAATTCCTTATTCAAGGATAAGCTAAAAATGGAAAAGATTCAAATCCCAGAAACTGTTTGGTAAGATCCAAGAAATTCTATCGCAGCTGAAATTTTCATTCTTAGATTGCATGGACAACCCTTTTTGTTTTGGTAAGATCCTAGAAATTCTATAGCGGCTGTAAATTTTCATTTTGCACCTTAACTCATGCCAATTTAAATGTGACATTCATGCCCAATCTGCATCATGTGTCTATGGACAAATAGTTGTAATGCTAAAACTCAAATTCTGTCCCAAGTATACAAGGGTCACAAACATATATACACACACCTCGAACTGAAAATTTCACAGAGTGATCTAGCCTAGCAGCATTAATGTAAACCTTCATTCTGCACTTCAACCGCCTCATTGTTTCTTCCGCAAGTTTTCAAACAAATCTGTAAATAGAATGAAAGAGAAATTATAGATTATAATGGCAACAATCTTTAAAAAAAAAAAAAAATATTTAAAACTCTGTACCTTTCTTTTTCTCATCCTAATAAGTTCTCTCAGCCTAGGCAAAAGAGAAAAAAAATTCAATGAATTTAGACATGAAGAAATGAAGAAATTTATACTGTAAAGAATGCAAACGTAGACATGAAATGATAACTCTATTGGTAGAATGAAAATGATGTCTACTCTAAATCACATCCTTTCACTAATAACATTTTACTTATTTTTTTATTTTTTTAAAGAAATGTAAACAGACATTTTAGAATGAGTTGGAACTCATGTTGTATATTGAGATAAATGACTATCTATTTGATATTAGAGTATCACAATGGCATACCTTGGCCTTTTGGACTGGTCTCTCGCCAGAAGTCATCTTTTATGTTAACATTTGATGTTATGACTTTTGCATTCAACTTGTAGAATATAAGTAAACTTTATAATTTGATTGTTTCATTTTAAAAGGTGGAAATTAGCGCAAACCACACTGGACAAAAACCAAAAATGAGAAAAAGAAGCATTAAGAAACACAGAATACGAAGACTAAGCAAATATATATATCACATATACTATAAAAGAGCCTAAAATTTAAAACTCAATAATTAAAAAATTTAAATTGCTTACCTTAAACAGCTGAAATTTTCAAAAACACGACAATCAATCTGTGCAAACAACGAACGATTATTAAAGTGGACAATAGACTTTAGGGAGAATGCATACTTCTGCTGACACTTCGCCCAAGGTTGTTGTCCTGCTTTAGTGGATCTATTAAATTAAGATGCTTCAGGGATAAAGCTCGCAAGTTTGTCTCATACCCCTTTGCTGGAACAGAGAACATTTCCACACAATTTCGAATAAATTCTTCACTCAGCAGTAGATCATCTCTCCCGTTTTCGGGTGCCTTAGCTGCAGTTTAATAAGTGAGTGAGTCAGAGAGGGAGAGAGAGAGAGAGAGAGAGAGAGAGAAAACACAAATAAGCCATCCAACATCAAAAGCACACAATAATATCTCTTACCCACTATGTCAGGCAAGGATGATTTGCATACTGGTCCATTTAAACTTATACAATAGTTCTCCCAGTCAAACTTGCTTAAGTAATCCAAAAATCTATAAAGGACCTATAGAAATGAAAAGTAATTGAGTTCTTAAACTTATATATGTATCTGAAAGAAGGATTCAAAATTGACTTGGGAGTACTCACTGCCAGAGGGCCATCCAGTGACGAATGGAAAAGGAACATGCATTGCTATGTAAAAAAGGAACATGCATTGCTGTGGTATGGCAAAAAGGAAAATTTTTCGGGTTCTAGCAGAAACCTATACAGAAGAAATTAAATAGCAAAAAGGAAAAATATTGGGAACTCTTGACTCAATTCCAAAATGTGGGTTTCAGAGTTACGATCTACATTTGTCAAAAGGAAGAGAAATAATACAATTTCCTATGTAGCTAATTACTTATAAACCCTAACCCAAATTATAGGATAGGGATGGTTCAGATTAATATGCAGCAAAAAAAAAAAAAAATGGAATAACAGATAACAGAGAGCTAGAATTAGAGGTTTGGCATTTCTCACTTTCCTTTTTACATTTTGATTTTCCTTTCCAATTTTTTTACTTCCTTCTTTCTGTAATTTCACACACACACACACACACACCCACCCAGAATACTTACCTTTGTAATGGTTGTCGACTATGGGGATGGCGAGGCGGGCGAGTACACAACGATGGGGCTGTGGGGCTGCGAGGCGCTGCAAGGCTGCGGGGCTCCCAGCTACGAGAGTGGAGGTTGAGATATCATAGAACGACACAAATGAGGGAGTGATGGTTGAGATATCAAAGAACGACACAGGTGAGGGAGTCAGTCTGTGACTTAGTGAGGGAGGTGTGGGGGTGGAAAGCTCTCCTAGGGTTAATAGCATAGCCAAAAAACGACATTAACTTAAGGGTAAAAACGACATTTGAGCATCTAACGGGTAAAACGACGTTGTTTTATACACACTTCGGTTCGGTTCGATTTCTAATCCCCAAAAATCGAAATCGAACCAGACCATTTAGGTTAGGTTCGGTTTTTTTTTTTGGTTTTCGGTTTTTTATCCCACCCTTAGTCAGACAATTTATGTTTTAACCCAAAAACAACTTCTTTTCCTTCAACCCTTCTAAGTTAAATTTTTAGCCAAGATTATAAAAAAATGAATTAAGGCTAATTTATTTTATGTAAACTATTATGTAGACTATCCTAATTTATTTTATGAGCACTTTAACCTAAAAATATTTAGATTCTGATAAATATTGAAAAATTACTAAACCCACACATATGAATAGACAAGTCTTTTGTCTAGTGCTCACATATCTAGATTCCGTTGATGTCTCTAAATCCTAGACCACACCGACGACTTCATTTGACGCCGGAAGTTGTCGGATCTTCATCGCCTGTGGTGATCTAGCGGAAGAGGATGGAGGTGTTGTGGGTAACTCATGTTATTTTTTAAAGGGCTAATCCCAGTTTACTACCTTGAAATTTTTTGGTTTTTAACATTTGGTACATCAAGTTTTATTCGTCCTAGTTTGGTACCTAAAATCATAATTTTAGGACATTTTCATATATCCGTTAAGTTTTTCATCATAACCTTTGTTAATTGATGATATGGCGCCCACTTAGATCATGACTAGACGCCACATGTCAAAACAATAAACAATTAAAATTGGTACATTTCACATATAACAAAAGTGGTACATTAATAAAGAAGAATGGGTACATTATAAATAAATTAGAGTACAGATAAAAGATTAAAAAAATTATGAGTACAAATGAATTTTTAAAAAATATTTTAATACATGGGTACAAAATAAAACTAAAAATAAAATACCACAAATTAAAAAAAAATGTTGCAAATTAAAAGTGGGTACAAACTAGAAATATAAATATATGATACAAAGTTTAGGCATAAAACATAAATATACAATATGTAATTTTTCTATCATTGATTAAATATACAATGTCATGTGAAGGTGTACACATGGGTACAAACACAAATAAAACTTTAAAAAATATGGGCACAAAAAGAAACTAATATATGGGTACAAATTAAAAATTAAAAGAAAATTGGTACAAATTAAAAATATTTGCAAATTAAAAATAGGTACAAACTAAAAATAAAAATATATGATAAAAAATTTAGTCATAAATATAAATATACTAATTGTAACATTTTTTAACACTAAAGGAACATATTTTAAAAATAAAAATATTTTATTATTCAAATAATTAATGATGTTATTAATACCCAAGGACCTTAATAAAAAATTGAAAATAAATAAGATTTTAATCAATGAGGTAACAAAAAAAAAAATGTGAACTTAATTTCTCCTTTTTTTTTTTCTTCCAGAAACAAGGGTAAATTCGGAATATTAAAGACAAACAAAATAAAAAGACAATTTGGTGCTTCGATTGATTTTTTTTTTTTTTTTGTCGGGTGCTCCGATTGATTTGATGCAGACAAATTATTTTGTATGAAAAGTCTGAACAAAAAAGTCAGAGTTGGCTACTACTCGGCATTCACTCTTGAATACTCGGCAATCCCTTTTAAGCGCGTTCTGCCTTTTACTCGGCACTCGAGCCTTATTTTGTGTGAGAAGTGAACAGAAAAGTCAGAGTATGCTACTCGGCATTTTCACTTTTAAACGGCAATCGAAACCTTTCTTGATCAATTTGGAGTTCCAAACTCGCCCGTTTACTTGGAACTCGGTTTCTTTGTTTCACAAAACCTTCAGAACAAAGCACTGCATTATATATTGCAGGCCATGAGTCAGTGAATTGTAGAGCTGTAGCTGCTTGTGCAAAATTCCAATCACACTGGTTCATCAAAAAATTCCAATCACGCTGAATTTAATTGAATCCCGCTGCTGACTTCATGGCGGAGAGCGATCGCGATCATCGTAAGTTTGATATGTTGGATAAAAATGTTGACATTTTGCAATTCATCGCAATATGAGTATGTTGATCCTGTAAGAGTTGAATAATTCTTTTTCTTTTTTTAAGGATATTTACTTGTGTTCGTAAATATATTTTGATCCAAGTTCATCTGTGGTTCTTATGTTTTCTTCAAAGTTGTTAAGAAATATGCCATCGAGTATGACTTTCTGAGAAGCCTGCAATTACGCCACCAAGTACGACTTTCTGCTGCGTTGCATTTGTTAAGAAATATTGTATTGGCTGATTAAACTCGAATTTTCTTTAGCATTTTAGGAATTTGATTTTGCTTTCTGCATTCATACACTATATTTCATAGAGGGAGACTCTATATAAATAGTTTCTTAGCAGAGCGTGATGACTTATTTCTAGACTCCACTGCCTCAGAAGAAGGAAAGTCCAAGGCTACACCCCTTGGAACCATTGAAGAAGTTGTGGTGATGAGCTCCCATGAAAGACTTCATGAACTTTTAGACCGAGCGTCTGCATCCAATACACTGGCCAGCTCCTCCATTTCTACTCCTACTTCAGAAATGGACATTACTACGATTTTGGTTGGTTCTGATTACTTTCCCACCGACATCGGACTAATGATTTTGGCAGTATTGGAGCAGCTAGAGCAATCTGTTCTAGCCTACCCCGAAGCCTATCCTGAGTATGATATGGCCAAAAACTTGAGCGAACAAGTCAAAGCTACGAAACAGCTTCTTCAACCTAAGGTTCAGTTTTGTGACAGCAAGGAGAGAGAATTTCAAGACCTTGCAGAGAGGAAATTCTGGATTGAAACCAGGCAGGCCGCAATAGTTGCGGAAATTCACGACGCCATCAAAGAGACTGAACCGATCCAGGCACAACTCGAGAAATTGCTCCTGCAGCAAGATCAATTTAAAGAAAATGAGGGTAATCTCAAGACCATCTTGGATATTGGAGATGGCCTCTGGACAACCTTGAAGAACATAATTCACCCCCACCTCCCCACGTGACTTCCTTTCTTGGATTGCATTGGGGCTGCAGTTCTTTTTCCATTTCTTTTTGGTGTTGTTTTGGATGGTGTTCCCAGTACACTTGAAAAATCATGTTTAAGCCGTATTTTGGTCTTTTGAACTTTAATTGAAGTATTTTTGTATTATATGACTTTTTTAGATTCTTAATAACGAGTGCATTTGCTTTGTCAACCTTGTATTTCTATTTTTTACTCTTGTAATTTCTCATCTTCGTTTGATCCGAAACGGAAGGATGATATTTTAATTAGTATCTAAATGCATGACAACGATAATGGAAAAATTGGTTTTGATGGATGTATAAAATCAGCAATAACCTAGTTTTCTTTATAATAATTTATTTAAAATTTGGTCATGTCAATTTTTTTTTTATATTTCAGTCATGTTAATGTTTAGGAAAGTTAGATATAACTATAGGTTCGACTCCGAGAGATTCTTTGTTAAAGTTTTTTGCCCTAACTATATTATATGCTCTCAAAGTTTAAGATGATATTTAAATTAGGTCATTAAATTTTAATTTTTTCAAATTGTTTCTTAAAGTTTTGAAACTATATCAATTTACACTTTTTGTAACATTAAATGTCTATTATACATTAAATTTATGAGTTTTTAGGTTTTATGTTGCAAATGTGGCTTACATGTCAATCTAGTTACGGATTTTATGCTCACCATGTCATCAAATTAATGAAGATTTAGTTAAGGGAGCTGTTATTGGCACTCCTATAATCTCAATCCACACTCCTTCTATATTTTTAATTTATCTATTTTAATTCTATTAATGTGGTTTTCCGATTTTGCTCTTATATTACTTTTAAAGTCTACAATCTTGAAAACCTTATTAAGTATTGTGATATCCCGTCCCGAAACTATCGAAACGTACATGTGAAATGACCACTTTGCCCCCTAGCTAGTTCGTTTACGTTATTGGTTGTTTGTGTGCCTTGTTGGCATGTTTGGAATCACACACACACATAGCCACACACTCCACCTTTCCCTGTCCCTTTCCCTGTCTCTCTCTCTCTCTCCCGAGTCCTCTATCCTTCTTCTTCTTCCTTCGAGTGTACGAACAAACCCAAAACCCACCAAATCCTTGCAGATCGAAGGAACCAAGGACACCATCAAGCTCCTGAGGCTGTGAGGAGCACAGTGGTACCATTTTCAGGTACGGTTGTAGCTGTTTTCACGTCGATTCGACGAAGTCCGTTTAGTTACTATTCATGCAAACATTGATCTAGCATGTTTTTGGACTTTTGAAGCTCATAGGTGTCTTAGTGAGGTTCCAAGGAGCCTCGGAGTGCTTCGTTGGAAGTGTTTGGACGTAGGAATCACCTGGTTCGAGTTTGACCGGTTTTGGAGGTTTGTGGACAGGTGAGTTTTCGTAGGTTTTAGCCTTTAAAACTTGTATAGACGTGTTCTACTAGTTTAGGGCTTCATTTTGGTATAAAAATCATGAAAAATGGTGGAAAAACGAGCGAGAAAACACGATTTGCAGGTTTTCCGGCGACGGCACCGGAGTCTCGCCGGAGAAGGTGACGGAATATTCCGTCAGAATTCTGACGGAATATTCCTGACGCCGTTAACGGAATCTGTCAAAACTGACGGAATATTCCTAACGGCGTCAGTTGACGCCGTCAGCGTGCTAGGCACGTGCGGCGGTGGAAAATTTTTCTAAAAATTTGGTTGTGATCCTGAGGTTGTGTAGAGCACGTTGGTATATTCAATTGTCCATTTTGAGCAATGTATGAGAAGTTATTTTGAACGGAAGGTTATGTGCTTTAAAATTTACGTTTTTATAGTATTTTCGCATATAGGTGACACGTATCCCGAGGACGAGCGTGCTCACGCGAGACAGGGGGCCTACGACCCTTCCACATACCAGTGAGTGGGTTTTTGGTTTTCCGTATATACCTATATACATTTATATTCCCAGAAATTGTTAAAAAGGGTTATTCGTTTTATGCCATGCACTATATCCTTATTGTTTATGCATTGTCATATACATTAGTAGTGTCATACATATACATATTTATATTTGGTGCTGTGGAGGCGCAGGTAAGTGCCAGGTAAGCGTTATTTAACCTTTGCAATAAATAGTGATTAGAGGTGCTTAGAGAGCTCATAACCTGCACCCCCGGTGTTAGTGCTCCCGCCCAGAGTAGGGCACAGTCCTTCACGTGATGTTCACCTCCCGCACCATACGCTCAGCTTGGATCCAAGTTAGGTGCACAGTCCTGTCGTACATACCACTTTAGGTGGTTCCGACTCGTAGGTGACCCGCGATTATTCGCACAGCCTTCACGTGATTGTAGCACTAGAGCGTTTATATGTATTACACCTAGGCCTGTCGTACAGACCACTATAGGTGGTTCCGACTCGTGGGCAGGTTTAGTGATTGAGATTGAGATTTGAGCTCTAGATTCAGCCGTACAGGTCACTTAGGGGACTCCGGCTGCCAGATGTTATGCTATTGATGTGATTTATACCTAAGCACTTGCATATCATTATAAGGCTTTGACATGGCACATTCTTGAACATGATTGGCATATTTATACATACGTATATATATATTTATTTCTGGGAAGTATACAGGTTTTACGGCGAGGGGTTAGAATGTATTTTACTAAATGGTTTTCAAAGAGCTTTGTTTTTGCCCACTCACGCTTTTGTTTTGCGCCCCTCCAGGTTCTAGTTGCTTAGCAAGTTCGGTGGTTTTCCCAGAGGGCGTCCCGGCATTTCTGACAGACACTCACCGATGTAGGGTCACCTTCGGGTGCACTATTGTCGTATCATTTCCTTTGGACTGCTGTAGGCTTTATGCTCTGAATTCGGCGTCTCACTTACGCTAGCACTTATCTTATCACATTATGTATGCTAGTTTTTTTAAATTATTCGTACTTTTATATTACTTCGATTAGCTTCCGCACTGTGCACTTGGCTACGTCACTTCCACGTGACGGCCAGCATGCCCTGATCTCGGTCGGGGTGTGTCAAGTATGATGACATAAATATTTATAGGTAGTTGTAATGACCTTCTGTGCTCTAGAAGCAAGTCGGCTTTGCAATTGTTTACTTTGAGGTTTTCCAGTAGACCTTATAAGCAAAAGACTCTAAGGCTTATATAAGAATTAGAGTTTCATTATTACATTAATGTTAGGAACTTGGAATAAGATTTGAAAACTAATAAGGTTTCAGTCAATAAACATTAGTAATTTGGAACTGGATATTAATTTTTATTTATTTTTTTCTGTCAGAAGCAAGGGTAAATTCGGAATATTGAAGACAAACAAATAAGAAGACAATTTGGTGCTTCGATTGATTTTTTCTTTTGTCGGGTGCTTCAATTGATTTGATGCAGACAAATTATTTTGTATGGAAAGTCTGAACAAGAAAGTCAGAGTCGGCTACTACTCGTCATTCAGCCTTTTTTAAGTCTTTTGTCGGGTTCTGCCTTTTACTCGGCACTCGAGCCTTATTTTGTGTGAGAAGTCTGAACGGAAAAATCAGAGTTTGCTACTCGGCATTTTCACTTTTAAACGCGGTTCTGCCTTTTTACTCGGCGCTTGGTTTCTTTGCTACTCGGCATTATATATTGTGGGCCATGAGTAAGTGAATTGTAGAGCTGCAGCTGCTTGTGCAAATTGCAATCACAGTGAATTTAATCGAAACCCACTGCTGACTTCATGGCGGAGAGCGATCGCGATCATTGTAAGTTTGATATGTTGGATAAAAATGTTGACTTTTTGCACTTCATTGCAATAAGAGTAAGATCCGATTTGAATAATTCTTTTTTTTTTTTTTTAAAGGATATTTACTTGTGATCTTAAATATATTTTGATCCAAGTCCATCTGTGGTTTTTATGTTTTCTTCAAAGTTGTTAAGAAATATGCCTTATTTCTAGACTCCACTGCCTCGGAAGAAGGAAAGTCCAAGGTTACACCACCCCATGCAACCATTGAAGAAGTTGTGGTGATGAGCTCCCATGAAAGACTCCATGAACTTTTAGACCGAACGCCTGCATCAAATACACTGGCCAGCTCCTCCATTTCTACTCCTACTTCAGAAATGGACATTACTATGATTTTGGTAGGTTCTAATTGCTTTCCCACCGACATCGGACTAATGATTTTGGCAATATTGGAGCAGCTAGAGCAATCTGATCGGGCCTACTCCGAAGCCTATGATATGGCCAAAAACTTGAGCGAACAAGTCAAAGCTACGAAACAGCTTCTTCAACCTAAGGTTCAGTTTTGTGACAGCAAGGAGAGAGAATTTCAAGACCTTGCAAAAAGGAAATTCTGGATTGAAGCCAGGCAGGCTGCAATAGTTGCGGAAATTCACGGCGCCATCAAAGAGACTGAACCGATCCAGGCACAACTCGAGAAATTGCTCCTGCAGCAAGATCAATTTAAAGAAAATGAGGGTAATCTCAAGACCATCTTGGATATTGGAGATGGCCTCTGGACAACCTTGAAAAACATAATTCACCCCCACCTCCCTACGTGACTTCCTTTCTTGGGTTGCATTTGGGCTGCAGTTCTTTTTCCATTTCCTTTTGGTGTTGTTTCGGACGTTGTGCCCCGTAGATTGAAAAATCATGTTTAAGCCGTATTTTGGTCTTTTGAACTTTAATTGAAGTACTTTTATATTATATGACTTTTTTAGATTGTCACTAACAAGTGCATTTGCTTTGTGGATCAGGATCCTCTCCTGATCTTTCTATGGGTATCTTCATGACCAACAAGTGTGGGACGTTGGATGAAAATCTAACGGCTACAAACAGAAGGGTCCTTTTAAAGTTATAATAATTATAGCCGTTGGATTTTCATCCAACGGCCCACACTTATTGGTTATGAGGATCCCCATAGAAAGATCAGGAAAGGATCCTGATCCTTGCTTTGTCAACCTTGTATTTCTATTTTTTACTCTTGTAATCTCTCATTTTCGTTTGAGCCGAAACGGAAGGATGAGGTTATAATTAGAATCTAAATGTATGGCAATGATAAAGAAAAATTGGTTTTGATGGATGTATAAAATCAGCAATAACCTAGTTTTCTTTATAATAATTTATTTAAAATTTGGTCATGTCAATTTCTTTTTTATTTCAATCGTGGTTAATGTTTAGGAAAGTTGGATATAACTATAGGTTCGACTCCGAGAGATTCTTTGTTAAAGTTTTTTGCCCCAACTATATATTATGCTCTCAAAGTTTAAGATGATATTTAAATTAGGTCATTAAATTTTAATTTTTTCAAATTGTTTCTTAAAGTTTTGAAACTATATCAATTTACACTTTTTGTAACATTAAATGTCTATTATACAATAAATTGATGAGTTTTTAGGTTATATGTTGCAAATGTGGCTTACATGTCAATCCAGTTACGGATTTAAGCTCACCATGTCATCAAATTAATGAAGATTTAGTTAATTCATTACACAAAATGAGTAAATTGATACAATTTCAAAATATTAGGTTGCAATGTGACAAATTAAAATCTGATGACCCATTTTGAAAATCACGCAAAACATAGAGGGTGCAAAATATAAATAGCCAATAGAAAAGAAAAAAAACCAATAGAAAATGAAAAGCTTTTCCCAGTTGCAAAATGTAGTTCACCAAAAAGAAAACAAAACCCAATTGAAATTGAATGTTAAAAAAATGAAAAAGCTTTACTACCCAGAATTTTCTTGGTTTTTATAATTTCATACATCAAGTTTTTTAATCTCAGTCAGGTTTCTAAAGTGATAATTATAGGATACTTTTATACATCTTTTAACTTTTCTATTAAAATAATCATTAACTTGTGACGTAACCCCCATGTGGACAATGACTAGGTGCCGCGGTCAATCTGAGTCTACGTGGATATTAAAAAAATTTAAAAATTTTAAATTTTAAAAAAGCAAAAAGAAGAAGAACAGATAAGATCATCTCCAACCCTTAGGTTAAAACCTAAATTTTCTAGGTCAGACATAGGGCTGGGTTCGTTTTTTTGCCAAAATCGAAACTTTGGTTCGGCTCGGTTTGGTTCATTTTTTTTCGTTTTTTTTCAGTTCGGTTTAATTTCGCTTCGGTTACGTTTTTTTTTTTCGAATTTTTTTTTTTTTGAAATTTGAAATGTTAACATCTCCAATATAATCATAACATAAGCAATCCAAGTTTCCAACATTGAAATCTGAAATTTTAACATCTCCAACACAATCATAACATAAGCATTCCAACACAATGAAAATAAACATTTAAAGTTCAACTAGAATCATCAATCAAATGTTCCAAAGTCCAAACTAAAAAAAAAATCAAAGTTTAAGTCTTCAAAAGTCCAAATTTAAAATAAACATCACACTTCAAGTATCCACACCTAAAATAAACATAACAAAGTACTTCAAGGTTTCATGTCTTACACGCACTTATTCTCTACAAGTCCTCAAACTCAACGCTTAGGCGGCCTATGAGGCAACATAGTACATTTTGTTTAACTTCCATTTGTCATTTCTACATACAAATAAAGAAAGAAAGAACATGATGTAATGCAAGTATGCAACATAACATCTAATTTAAATAATCTAACAAAACCAAATCTAATAAGTAAGATTACCTTTCTCAACTTCTTCACAAAACTCAATCTCCTCAAAAGTCGGTGAAATTAACATATATGAAATAGGCAAAAATTATCCTATGAAATTAACATATACCACTGGATACCACATTTTAAATTATAGGCAAAAGTTAACATATATGAATAATGAATCTATGAAATAAGCAGAAGTAGATAACCATAACTCAAACAAAGGTCCGGTTGACAAAAAGAGGCATAAATTAACATATACCACTGTATGCTATCATTGATTATTTTCCTACCACCTCTCTATTCAAACAAAGATCCGGTTGACAAAAAGAGTCAGGGACATATTCGAAGATGTACCAAATCAAAAAAACACAAATGCAAAATATACTCCTAATTAACTGATGAAAATAAAAAGCTACAGCAGCCACAATGAGCATATGTGTGCATACATGTGTTTAGACTTGTCTCAACAAACATATGACTGGAGGAAAAACCTAAAGCCAATCTTAACAAATCCACAATGGCCTTAGGCCATCTCCAACCGAATGATCCAGAGGGCTACAGGGCCAAAAATAGCCCGAAACCGTCTCCAACTGAGAGCTAATGGGCCCCACGAGACAAAAAAGAGTCGAATGGCCAACCAACTGGCCCAACCTAGCCAGCCAACCATTGGATTGGATTTGATTTTTTTTTTTTTTTTCAGCCTAAATTTTTAAATTTTTTTTTTAAATTCTCATTTTATTTTCCTATAAATACCTAAGCCATTCCTACATCATTTGTCACATAATTTTCACCATTCCATACTATCTCGATTCATTCTATTTCAATTCTTCACATTCTATTTTCTTACCTCTTCCAATAATATTTCCTTCAATTTTTTAAATAATTTTCAAATAGCCTCATCTTCAATGAAAGGTAGGGCTTGGACCCGAAAAGAAGATGAAGCACTTTGCAGGGCTTAGAGATGGGTCTCAAAAGATAGTGTGAGGGGACGTTCTCAAACAAGTGAAGGTGTTTGGACTCGTGTGTTCAAAAAATACTATGAGTTCTACGAAGGCACCACTCCACTGAATACCCGAAACCACGAGAGTTGTTCTTCAAGATGGAAGAAACATCTTCATCCAAGTTTGAATAAAATGGCATCAATCACTATTAGCAACCGCAAGTAGACATGAAGGCGGCGCCAATTACTACGACGAAGTAAGTGTTTTCACAATTTATTTAAAATATTTAATTATATTACATTTAATTTCATAAATTAATTTCTTTTAATTTTTGTAATTATATTTAATTCTATTACATTTAATTTCATAAATTAATTTCCTTTAATTTTTGTAATTATATTTTATAGGTATGCCAAACGGAGGAATTGTATATGGAGGGCAATTCGAAACCCTTTTAACATTATGGTTGTTGGGAAATTTGTAAGGGGTGGATGTTACTTGAAGATCCACCTCAACATAGAGTAGGTCTTACGCCGATGTTCAGAACTACATCCTCAGTTGTAGATGGGGATGAAGATGGATCTCCTACCATTCAAGAAACAAGGGTAGAAAATCTGTCTTCGGGTGAAGGTTCCACACCTAGGGCTATGGGACGAAACAAGGCTCGAAGGTTGAAGGAAAAGGGTAAGGCAAAGGATGATTACACCGCTCAACAGGAAGTGGCAACATCATTGCAATTAATGGCGGAGCAAAATGCCATTGCCGCGGAAGAAAGGAACCGTAGGCATGAAGAACAAGTCAAACAAATACAAGAAGAGATGGATGATAGGAATATGCAAAGGAACATTTCGGATTACACTCCAATGAGTAAGGCCTATTTTGATAGGAAAAAGAGGAAAATTATGGCCCGGTGACAATTGTTTACCTTCGACTATACTCCTACAATGGTGGATGATGAAGATGATGATGATTATGGACTTTAAATTAAAGTTGTTGTAGTTTTTAAAATTTAGTTGTAGTTTTTAAATTTAAGTTGTTGTAGTTTTTAAATTTAAGTTGTTGTAGTCTTTAAATTTAAATTATGTTTGGCCTTATAGCCTTATGGCCTTCGATTAGAGATGGTTTTTGTCACAGGGCTATGTTTGGCCTATGGCCCTCTAGCCCTTCGGTTGGACATGGTAAGAAATATGACCCTGCATTGTTCATTAAAATATTAATTTCTTGGAGGGCTATAGGGCCAAAGAGAGTCATCTGGTCCTCATTCGGTTAAAGATAACCTTATTTGATCTGACCAACATATATAGCATAATGAATGGTTTTATATCAGCGCCTTGAAAGACCATGTCAATCATGTCAATGGGATCAATCAAGAAATTAAGAAGAGACATGATGCATGAAGATAGAAGAAAGAAAAGCTCCTATTCCAATCTGATGGCAAATGCCATGATATGTTTTCACCTTTTTTGAGGAGTTTACCTACGCAATATATAACAATTTATTCATAACAAAGGACCGCTAGAACAACAACAAAATCACACCCTCGGTTTGAAACATATTATTATGAAAAAGGAACATGCATTGCTGTGGTATGGCAGAAAGGAAACCTTTTCGGGTTCTAGCAGAAACCTATACAGAAGAAATTAATAGCAAAAAGGAAAAATATTGGGAACTCTCAATTCCAAAATGTGGGTTTTAGAGTTATGGTCTACATTTGTCAAAAGGAAGAGAAATAGTACAATTTCCTATGTATCAAATTACCTATAAACCCTAACTCAAACTGCTGGATAGGGATGGTTCAGATTAATATGCAGTAACAGAATTAATAAATGGAATGGAATAACAGATACAGAGAGAAATTGCTCCTGTAGCAAGATCAATTTAAAGAAAATGAGGGTAATCTCAAGACCATCTTGGATATTGGAGATGGCCTCTGGACAACCTTGAAAAACATAATTCACCCCCACCTCCCTACGTGACTTCCTTTCTTGGGTTGCATTTGGGCTGCAGTTCTTTTTCCATTTCCTTTTGGTGTTGTTACGGGCGGTGTGCCCCGTAGATTGAAAAATCATGTTTAAGCCGTATTTTGGTCTTTTGAACTTTAATTGAAGTACTTTTATATTATATGACTTTTTTAGATTGTCACTAACGAGTGCATTTGCTTTGTGGATCAGGATCCTCTCCTGATCTTTCTATGGGGATCTTCATGACCAACAAATGTAGGCCGTTGGATGAAAATCTAACGGCTACAAACAGAAGAGTCCCTTTATCGTTATAATAATTATAACCATTGGATTTTCATCCAACGGTCCACACTTATTGGTTATGAGGATCCCTATAGAAAGATCAGGAGAGGATTCTGATCCTTGCTTTGTCAACCTTGTATTTCTATTTTTTACTCTTGTAATCTCTCATTTTCGTTTGAGCCGAAACGGAAGGATGAGGTTATAATTAGAATCTAAATGCATGACAATGATAAAGAAAAATTGGTTTTGATGGATGTATAAAATCAGCAATAACCTAGTTTTCTTTATAATAATTTATTTAAAATTTGGTCATGTCAATTTCTTTTTTATTTCAATCGTGGTTAATGTTTAGGAAAGTTGGATATAACTATAGGTTCGACTCTGAGAGATTCTTTGTTAAAGTTTTTTGCCCCAACTATATATTATGCTCTCAAAGTTTAAGATGATATTTAAATTAGGTCATTAAATTTTAATTTTTTCAAATTGTTTCTTAAAGTTTTGAAACTATATCAATTTACACTTTTTGTAACATTAAATGTCTATTATACAATAAATTGATGAGTTTTTAGGTTATATGTTGCAAATGTGGCTTACATGTCAATCCAGTTACGGATTTAAGCTCACCATGTCATCAAATTAATGAAGATTTAGTTAATTCATTACACAAAATGAGTAAATTGATACAATTTCAAAATATTAGGGGTGCAATGTGACAAATTAAAATCTGATGACCCATTTTGAAAATCACGCAAAACATAGAGGGTGCAAAATATAAATAGCCAATAGAAAAGAAAAAAACCCAATAGAAAATGAAAAGCTTTTCCCAGTTGCAAAATGTAGTTCACCAAAAAGAAAACAAAACCCAATTGAAAATGAATGTTAAAAAAATGAAAAAGCTTTACTACCCAGAATTTTCTTGGTTTTTATAATTTCATACATCAAGTTTTTTAATCTCAGTCAGGTTTCTAAAGTGATAATTATAGGATACTTTTATACATCTGTTAACTTTTCTATTAAAATAATCGTTAACTTGTGACGTAACCTCTATGTGGACAATGACTAGGTGCTGTGGTCAATCTGAGTCTACGTGGATATTAAAAAAATTTAAAAATTTTAAATTTTAAAAAAGCAAAAAGAAGAACAGATAAGATAATCTCCAACCCTTAGGTTAAAACCTAAATTTTCTAGGTCAGACATAGGGTTGGGTTCGGTTTTTTGCCAAAATCGAAACTTTGGTTCGGTTTGGTTTGGTTCATTTTTTTTCGTTTTTTTCCAGTTCGGTTTAATTTGGCTTCGGTTACGTTTTTTTTTTTTTCGAATTTTTTTTTTTTGAAATTTGAAATGTTAACATCTCCAATATAATAATAACATAAGCAATCCAAGTTTCCAACATTGAAATCTGAAATTTTAACATCTCCAACACAATCATAACATAAGCATTCCAACACAATGAAAATAAACATTTAAAGTTCAACTAGAATCATCAATCAAATGTTCCAAAGTCCAAACTAAAAAAAAACAAAGTTTAAGTCTTCAAAAGTCCAAATTTAAAATAAACATCACACTTCAAGTATCCACACCTAAAATAAACATAACAAAGTAGTTCAAGGTTTCATGTCTTACACGCACTTATTCTCTACAAGTCCTCAAACTCAACGCTTAGGCGGCCTATGAGGCAACATAGTACATTTTCTTGAACTTCCACTTGTCATTTCTACATGCAGATAAAGAAAGAAAGAACATGATGTAATGCAAGTATGCAACATAACATCTAATTTAAATAATCTAACAAAACCAAATCTAATAAGTAAGATTACCTTTCTCAACTTCTTCACAAAACTCAATCTCCTCAAAAGTCGGTGAAATTAACATATATGAAATAGGCAAAAATTATCCTATAAAATTAACATATACCACTGGATACCACATTTTAAATTATAGGCAAAAGTTAACATATATGAATAATGAATCTATGAAATAAGCAGAAGTAGATAACCATAACTCAAACAAAGGTCCGGTTGACAAAAAGAGGAATAAATTAACATATACCACTGTATGCTATCATTGATTATTTTCCTACCACCTCTCTATTCAAACAAAGATCCGGTTGACAAAAAGAGTCAGGGACATATTCGACGATGTACCAAATCGAAAAAATACAAATACAAAATATACTCCTAATTAACTGATGAAAATAAAAAGCTGCAGCAGCCACAATGAGCATATGTGTGCATACATGTGTTTAGACTTGTCTCAACAAAAATATGACTGGAGGAAAAACCTAAAGCCAATCTTAACAAATCCACAATGGCCTTAGGCCATCTCCAACCGAATGATCCAGAGGGCTACAGGGCCGAAAATAGCCCGAAACCGTCTCCAACTGAGAGCTAATGGGCCCCACGAGACAAAAAAGAGTCGAATGGCCAACCAATTGGCCCAACCTAGCCAACCAACCATTGGATTGGATTTGATTTTTTTTTTTTTCAGCCTAAATTTTTAAATTTTTTTTTAAATTCTCATTTTATTTTCCTATAAATACCTAAGCCTTTCCTACATCATTTGTCACATAATTTTCACCATTCCATACTATCTCGCTTCATTCTATTTCAATTCTTCACATTCTATTTTCTTACCTCTTCCAATAATATTTCCTTCAATTTTTTAAATAATTTTCAAATAGCCTCATCTTCAATGAAAGGTAGGGCTTGAACCCGAAAGGAAGATGAAGCACTTTGCAAGGCTTATAGATGGGTCTCAAAAGATAGTGTGAGGGGAAGTTTTCAAACAAGTGAAGGTGTTTGGACTCGTGTGTTCAAAAAATACTATGAGTTCTACGAAGGCACCACTCCACGGAATACCCGAAACCACGAGAGTTGTTCTTCAAGATGGAAGAAACATCTTCATCCAAGTTTGAATAAAATGGCATCAATCACTATTAGCAACCGCAAGTAGACATGAAAGCGGCGCCAATTACTACGACGAAGTAAGTGTTTTCACAATTTATTTTAAATATTTAATTATATTACATTTAATTTCATAAATTAATTTCTTTTAATTTTTGTAATTATATTTAATTCTATTACATTTAATTTCATAAATTAATTTCCTTTAATTTTTGTAATTATATTTTATAGGTACGCCAAACGGAGGAATTGTATATGGAGGGCAATTCGAAACCCTTTTAGCATTACAGTTGTTGGGAAATTTGTAAGGGGTGGATGTTACTTGAAGATCCACCTCAACATAGAGTAGGTCCTACGCCACTCGAAGGTTGAAGGAAAAGGGTAAGGCAAAGGATGATTACGCCGCTCAACAGGAAGTGGCAACGTCATTGCAATTAATGGCGGAGCAAAATGCCATTGCCGCGGAAGAAAGGAACCATAGGCATGAAGAACAAGTCAAACAAATACAAGAAGAGATGGATGATAGGAATATGCAAAGGAACATTTCGGATTACACTCCAATGAGTAAGGCCTATTTTGATAGGAAAAAGAGGAAAATTATGGCCCGGTGACAATTTTTTACCTCCAACTATACTCCTACAATGGCGGATGATGAAGATGATGATGATTATGGACTTTAAATTAAAGTTGTTGTAGTTTTTAAAATTTAGTTGTAGTTTTTAAATTTAAGTTGTTGTAGTTTTTAAATTTAAGTTGTTGTAGTCTTTAAATTTAAATTATGTTTGGCTCTATAGCCTTATGGCCTTCGATTGGAGATGGTTTTTTGTCACAGGGCTATGTTTGGCCTATGGCCCTCTAGCCCTTCGGTTGGATATGATAAGAAATATGACCTTGCATTGTTCATTAAAATATTAATTTCTTGGAGGGCTATAGGGCCAAAGAGAGTCATCTGGTCCTCATTCGGTTAAAGATAACCTTATTTGAACTGACCAACATATATAGCATAATGAATGGTTTTATATCAGCGCATTGAAAGACCATGTCAATCATGTCAATGGGATCAATCAAGAAATTAAGAAGAGACATGATGCATGAAGATAGAAGAAAGAAAAGCTCCTATTCCAATCTGATGGCAAATGCCATGATATGTTTTCACCTTTTTTGAGGAGTTTTATACCTACGCAATATATAACAATTTATTCATAACAAAGGACTGCTAAAACAACAACAAAATCACACCCTCGGTTTGAAACATATTATTATGAAAAAGGAACATGCACTGCTGTGGTATGGCAGAAAGGAAACCTTTCCGGGTTCTAGCAGAAACCTATACAGAAGAAATTAATAGCAAAAAGGAAAAATATTGGGAACTCTAACTCAATTCCAAAATGTGGGTTTTAGAGTTACGGTCTACATTTGTCAAAAGGAAGAGAAATAGTACAATTTCCTATGTATCTAATTACCTATAAACCCTAACTCAAATTGCTGGATAGGGATGGTTCAGATTAATATGCAGCAACAAAATTAATAAATGGAATGGAATAACAGATAACAGAGAGAGATAGATAAAATTAGAGGTTTGGCATTTCTCATTTTCCTTTTCACATTTTGATTTTCCTTTCCAATTTTTTTACTTCTTTCTGTAATTTCACAAACACATACCCATCCAAAATACTTACCTTTGTAATGGTTGTCGACTATGGTGATGGCGAGGCGGGCGAGTGCTCGACGGCGGGGTTGTGGGGCTGCGAGGCGCTGCAAGGCTGCAGGGCTCCCAGCTGTGAGAATGGAGTGATGGCTAACTAAGAGACAAAGTGAGGGAGGCGCAGGAGACAGATCATAGAATGGCACAGGTGAGGGAATGATGGCTGAGAGATCAGAGAACGACACAGGTGAGGGAATGAGTCTGTGACTTAGTGAGGGAGACGCGGGGGTAGAAAACTCTCATAGGGTTAATAGCATAGCCAAAAAACAACATTAACTTAAGGGTAAAAACAACATCAGTGCATCTAACGGTAAAATGATGTCTTTTTATACACGCTTCGGTTTGGTTCGGTTTTCGAATCCCAAAAATCGAAATCGAACCAGACCATTTTAGTTCGGTTCGGTTTTTCATGTTCCGTTCAGTTTTTTTTTCGGTTTGGTTTTTTTTTTGTTTTCGGTTTTTTCAACCCACCCCTAGTTAGACAATTTATGCTTTAACTCAGAAACAACTTTTCTACTCCAACCCTTGTAGGTTAAATTTTTAGCCAAGATTATTAAAAAATGAATTAAGGCTAATTGATTTTATGTAAACTATTATGTAGACTATCCTAATTTATTTGATGAACACTTTAACCTAAAAATATTTAGATTCTGATAAATATTGAAAAATTACTAAACCCACACATATGAATAGACAAGTCTTTTGTCTAGTGCTCACATATATTAGATTATGTTGATGTCTCCAAATCCTAGACCACACCGACAACTTCATTTGACACCGGAAGTTGTCGGATTTTCATCGCCTGCGGTGATCTAGCAGAAGAGGACGGATGATGTTAAGTTTACTACCTTGAAATTTCTTAGCTTTTAAAGGGTTAATCTCAGTTTACTACCTTGAAATTTCTTAGTTTTTAAGATTTGGTACATCAAGTTTTTTTCGTCTTAGTTTGGTATCTAAAGTTATAATTTTGGGACATTTTCATATATCCGTTAAGTTTTCCGTCAGAATCTCTGTTAACTGATGATGTGGCGCCCACTTAGATCATGACTAGACACCACATGTCAAAACATTAAAATAATAATAATAATAATAAAATTAAAATAAAAAATAAAAAATTTAATTATTAAAAACACTAAACCTTTGCCCCTCTTCTCTCTTCGACTCCTCCTTTCCTCGCCCCCTTTTCTCTCCATAACCACCACCTTCACCATTCCTCTCCTAACCCCCACCCTCCTCTTCCTCCTCCTTCTCTTGCAATCCAACCTAGACCCAAACCCCCAACGTCCTCCATCTTATGCTTATCCTGCACCCTATCAGAATTAATAGTTTAAGTCATTTTTATTGAAACTTCCAATAAAATAAAAATTCACATCGCGTTATTTGTGGAAGTAAATGAGGACAATACGGACATACTGAAAGTTTCATTCAAAAAGGGCACTGGGTAGTGGGCACGCGTCCAATAAAATAAAATTTCCCACCTCATTATTTCTAGAGTAAGAGAGGGCAGTACGGCTTCTGATCTCTAATGGACCTCAGTAGGATTCGTACTGAAAGTTTCATTCAAGAAGGGCACTGGGTAGTGGGTACCCACCCAATAAAATAAAAATTGAAGCAAATTCTAACTTTTGAAGACAAAAACAAATAAAAAGACAATTTGGGAAAGTTATTTTGTATGTGAGGTCGGAACAGAAAAGTTAGAGTCGACTACTCGGCATTTTCACTTTCAAACGCGTTTTGCCTTTTACTCGGCACTCGGTTTCTTTGTTTTACAGCACCACCTTCAGATCAAAGCACTGCATTGTAATATATGTATATGTTTTTGTTGACCCTAAAAATTACAAAACCTACGTGGCACGCAGGTCGAGTAACTAATAAGCTAACTACGTCATTCGGTTGAATGCGCGGAGTGCCAACTCGTCGGCCGGGCATGGCCGAGGAGTAAAATTCGTTGATGTCGCGTTGAGCGCGTCGTTGACTTCACTATCTTGCGATTGCAACCGAGGAAGGAACACTCTCGGTCTCTGGGTTCTATAGCCTGAAGACAAGGCTACTAATTCCGCGAAGTTCACCAATCGTCGGAGCTTGATTCGGCGACTGTGATTATATTCGTGAGAGTATAAGCACGTCGAATCGAGACCAAACTATATGGGCACAGGTACTCAAATGTGATGTATGTCTTGATGGTAAATGTAGTTCGGCCGTCGGAATGCCGAACCCTGAAACTTACTCGCGAGTATCCAATCATAAAATCACTCGGCGTCCAGTACGCCGAGTAACACAATTCGTAACACCTAACTACGCCGGGAAGGCTAGCAAGGTGACCTCTACCAACAAGGGCTCGAAAACCCTTCTCGGCCGAGACTTAGATAGGTAACCGGTCGCCCTCGACGCAGTGCTATTTATCCAAATTGAAGGTGCTTCTCGGTCAGCTGATTCTGCGGCAGCAGTGCTGTTTGTCCAAACTGAAGGTGCTCGCCGGGTGCCTCCACAGTGCTGTTTATCCAAACTGAAGGTGTGTCGGCAAAAAAAAAAGAAAAGGGAAAATCTCAAGGTATTTGAGAGGTTTTGCGCAGGGCAATTGTATGCTCAATTGAAGGTCCTTTCTCGTTGCATGATTTCTTGTATTTATAACACTTCATCCCTTGAATTGCATCCTTATCTGGATTGGGAGTCCTTGTCCCGTTTCAACTCTACCTCAAACAAACCTACTCCTACTAGGCTTTGAACTTTCCCTTTTTCGAGGCTTTATTCTTTGTCGGCCTGGAATCCTGGTCGCTCCAGGACTTCCTCGACCCTTTTATGTTTATCTGGACTACTCCTTTGGATCGCACTCGACCGACCCTACCAACTAGCCGAGACTTATTTACTCGGCCCATAGCACTTAACACACCCTTGGGCCGAGCGCAACCTGCTGCTCGGCCCAACAATATTATTTTGGGTCGAAACATTACCCCCTTGCTTCTGAGGTCGACGACTGTCAACCTTTTGGTCAGGCCTCAACCTTGAAGAAGCAGAAACGCCTGTTGCTTTTTGGACTATTTTCCTTGATGACCATTGCTTATGCATATTTATGAGACATGATTGCACTTTTCTCGTTACCCCCAACGTACAGCCACGTGTCGATTCTCCGTCGGTCTTAACCACTTTCAATCATGACCCTCGAAAACGTGCATCTACCGAAGTGTCTCATCCTCATTAATGCATTAAAACCATCGCCGCACGCAATCGTGCGTCCTAAAACCTCGATCCTATCCTCGCACGTTCCCAAAATATCCGAAATGATTGGGACCTTTTCCCGGTTAAATTTCCCCCCAATTCGAACCAGTGCTTTTCGAATACCAAACGTTTGATCTTCACTCTGAAAAGCCTATAAATACCCAAACTTTTGCCATTTGCATCCCACGCCTTCAGAAATTTCGAATCCTTCCTTTATCATTCTTGATTGCTCAAGCAACTCCTTCCAGTTCGTCCTTCTGCAATCTCTCCTTTTTCAAAACCAATTCTCTCTTCTCTACCAATGGCCTCCTTTATTTCGAAGCTTTCTGACAAGTGCAACAAGTGCAAGGATTTCATCGATCGGAGCGCAATCAAGACGCTACGCTTTGAGAATGACATGGCCACCACTCATCAGATTCTGGGCCCACTCTTTAAAGATGCAGTGCCGTCGTGCCTCGCCAATCTTCTCAAGGAGCAGTGCCTAACACCCCTGCTTCAGAGGTTCGACTGGTCGAAATGGTGCTTGGCTCGGCCTCAAGGAGCTTGGCCCTCGCCCACCACAGCCTGGGCCGCCTGGGTCGATCGAATGAGAGCATTCTTCAGCGAGGAGTGGAAAGCTCTTGGTATCTATGATGCCATTATTCTTTCGACCATAGAGATTGCCATGGATAAGGAGCTGCTCATGGTGGCCCTGAGTTTATGGTGTTCGGCCACCAACACCATGATCCTGCCTTTCGGCCCTCTCGGCCCCACAGTCCTCGACATTTCGGCCATCCTTGGGACTTCCCCAACCGGCCTTCCCGTTGATGCCGCCCTTTCCGGAGGCTCTTCTTCTCTCGACCTAAAGGCGTTATTCGACGAACAGGCCGTCGAGACGCTTAGTTAGGGCGACCGGGAGCCCTCAAGGGAAGAAGTTCAAAAGCTCCACAAGAACTTCTTCAACTACAACACTCTCATCCTTCACTTCGCCGGCCGAGGCGAGGAAAGCCTTAGGAAGGGAGAACACGAAGCCTTCCTCTTCTACTGGTACAACAAATTCATTTGTTGTACCAGGTCAAACAAATGCCTGGTCGAGAACATACCGGTGGCCCAGGCACTGGCCAATGGTCGCTCCTTGGCGCTCAGCCCGGCTATACTCGCCAAGCTCTACCGTTGCCTGGCCGAGACAACGATTCACAAGATTGACCCGCACCAGAACGGACCCCTCTGGGTGTTCCAACTCTGGTTGCAGGTTTACTTTTCCACCCTTCGGCCGCCCTCGGCCTTCAACTGGCGTCTTGACCGACGCCTCATCACCGGGCCGACGAGGTCCTTAAACACTTCCTCAGCCTCAACGTCCTTTCGGACGATGAGTTCCTGGTATGCCAGCGCCAGGAGTACCCCACCTCGATCAAGCTCCCCACGGCAGCGTGGGCCGAGTCCGAGGATGCGGACATCCGTCAACGCTGGGGGTCATTCGTTTTGGCTCGCGATCTTCCCTTTGGTTGCGATGCCCGCCGAGCCAGCTGGGAGGTCTACCACCCCCATTTTGTCGCCCGGCAGCTTAGCTACCTCCAAGGCTGCCCTGTACCCCTGCTTGCCTCTCGGTCCCTCCTGAGTCGAGGGCGTCTTTCTGGTTCTTCTGAGAGGGAATGTAAAACGTCGGAGCAGGAGTTTCAGGAGAAGTGCAAGAAATTCCGGCTCCGGCTAACGGTTCCTGAATCCTTGGGAACCGATACCTTCGGGGACTGGTGGGAGGAGTACACCAGCGACTTTTTCGGCGTCTCGGCCGAAGACGTGGTAAGCAGAATCTTCGGCGACCAGCCCAGAGTAGCGCCCTCGGCCCAACCCAAGGAGTCGATCCAAGGTATATTGTCCTTTCGCTCTTTGTATTTCAATTGCTTGTCCTTGGTTATTAATCATTTTGCTATTTCAGGGGGTCGCGTGCCGAGGAAAGTGGAAGTGGTCGCCGCGGTGGCGAGGTCGAAGACATTGGTTCTCACGCAGAGGACCATCGCCACCGAGCGGCCAGTCCCCGCGAAATTCCCCCCATCGAGAAGCCGAGGCGGAGGGTGATGCTCCTCGTCCTTCTAAACGCGTCAAGAAATTGGCGAAGAAGGGCGACCGGGAGATTCATGTTGTTCCTAATGATACCACAGGGATAACTGCTCCTGCCGGCTCTCCTTCTGTACCGGCTGCCCCAGCTTCTCCAAACCCGATTCCTCCAACCGTCTCCCTGCCTGGGACCACGGCCGATCCAGTCGTCGTATCAGCTCCAGCTTCGGAGCCGGTCGTGGCGCCTGCAGTGGGGGAGTTGGCTGCACCTGTCGAGGCACCCTCCACTCAGCGACCGACGGTCTTTCTGGAAGAGGTATAATTCTACTTCCATCCTTTGTTTCTTTAGGCTTCTAGTCATAACAAAATTTTTTCCCTTTTCAGGACGTCGAGAGTGAGAGTGACGAGGTCCCGCTGGAGCGTCGTCCTCGACCAGCCAACTCTCCTCCCGTCCATCCTCCTCCAGTGGTCGAGGCGATCGCTCAACCGCGTCGTCCTACGGCGGATCGGGGAAAGAGGCCCATGGCTGACCCTGAGGCAACGGCCGAAACGGCGATCCATCCGCAGGATGAGGACCTCCCCATTCCTCCGCAAGAAGTCTCTTCGGCCTTTGTAAGTCTTGTTTCTTTTGCGTTGATCTTATCATGACACATGTTCTTAATGAACTATTAAATGTCAGGTGCCCGAACATTCATTTCACCGACAATTTTATACGCCGACGGGCGTTGTCTATATTTCCTGGCCACCATCGTGGCCATCGAATGTAGATAACCTCCATCGACCGCGTGAATTGAGAAGCGGTCTAAGGCACTGGGCTCGGCCATTAAGTTCCCTGGGTTCGAGCAATAACCCAGAGGGCATGGCCGAAGTCTCCTCTCGGCAGGTCTAAAACAATCCCTTTGTCATGCACTATATTACGATGTCTTATTTTTCTTCACAAAGTTTTCCTTTTATGTGCAGCCATCGTGGGAAGTGGAGCTCGACGCCCTTCTTCAGAGCACGACTGGTGAGGCCAGCTTTTCTGCTGCTCCTGCTGAACCAGCGGGGATCATGCCGGAGGCCCAAGCCTTCGTGAAGCTGCACGAAGTCCTGTCTCTTTCTGCCTCCCAGGTTCTCCGATGCAAGGGTCTTGACTCTGTTGGGGAGTGTCTTAATGACCTTGCCAGCAGCGGTTACCTGAGCACGGAGAATATCTCCTTCCTCACCGACCTTCTAGAGCGGACTAGGCAACACTTCAATATTTTTAAACGAGCACTGCAGGCCGAGGATGAGTTGAAGGCGGCCAAGGTCGCGCAAGAGGTTGGTCGAGTGGAGATGGAGGCAATAAAAGCCAAGAAAGCGAAGCTGACCGAGTTTGATCACCAGATTTCTGACCTTCAGCGGCAAAGGTCTGCTGCCGCTTCAGAGCTTGAGAAAGACTTCGAAGCCAACAGGGCTCGACTGACGGCCTTCACTGCCGGCGCACGGCACATCCAGCAACTGCAGGTCAACAAAAAGACGAGGCAGGCTGAGATAATTTTGAGCGAAGCGAAGTGGCTGGAGCTAAAAGCTGCCCTTGAGACTTTCCTCCCCTCGACCCCCTAGGAAATTATTTTTGTACTTGTTCTTTTGCTATCAATATAATGGCTCTTTTGCTATCGATACAATGGTCTTTTACTCTTGCATTTCCCATGTAATTGGATAGTATTTTTTTAAAACTTTCCATTAATTGGCAATTTGTGAATCGAACCCGTCCGATCTCTGAGATGATATGCCCCCTTGCCGAGAACATTGTGAACGATGAATGGCCCTTCCCAATTCGGCGACCATTTACCAAATCGGGGGTCTTTAATTCCCACGGGCAACACCGTTTGCCAAACCAATTCTCCTTCGCCGAACGTCTTTTGTCTTACACGTTGGTTATATGCTCGTTCGGTAATTTTCTTTCGTGCTATCAATAAATTACCCGCGTCGATTCGATCTTCTTCTAAGTCTTCTAATTCTTGTCGCATCGCTTGACTATATTGGACACTGAACAAACTACTCTGCTCGATTACTCGTAATGAGTTTATACTCAACTCGACCGGTAACATAGCGTCGTGTCCATAAGTTAACGCGTAAGGAGTGGTTCCAGTGGCCGACCGGTGTGAAGTTCGGTATGCCCATAATGCTTCATTTAACTTCAAATGCCACAACCCAGGCCTTTCTCTTACCGTTTTTTCGAGGATGCCGATCAGCACTTTATTACTTGCTTCGGTCTATCCGTTTGCCTGAGGGTAGTACGGTGTAGATTGCTAAAGTCGGATATTCAGACTTGCCGCGTATTCCTTAAACCTATCGGTCGTGAATATGGTGCCATTGTCAGTTATGATCGTTTCTGGTACGCCGAATCTGGTCACAATATTCTCCTCTACGAAGTTGCATACCTCTTTGGCCCTTAATTCGGCGTATGATCTTGCCTCGACCCATTTGGTGAAATAATTAGTCGCTACAATTATCCACGCGTGTTTTGCACCCCCGACGATGGCGTGATTTTGCCAATTACGTCCATTGCCCATCCCTTGAACGGCCATGGTTTAGTAATCGAGTGGAGTAATTCAGCTAGGGCTCTCTGCACGGGTCCATGAATTTGGCATGATACGCATCATCGTGCATATTCGATGCAATCTTTTAATATACTTGGCCAAAAATAACCGTGTCGTCGAAGCAACCAGCGCATCTTTCATCCAGATTGGTGTGCCCCACAAATTCCTTCATGTACTTCGGTCATTGCTTGGGCAGCCTCGTGTGGGCCTAGGCATAATAGTAGTAACCCATCCTCACCCTTGTGGTATAGTTCATTTTGGTACGACACGTAATTCGTGGCGAGGACCTTTGTTCTCCGGTCGTGTTTCCCATTAGGGTTATCGAGGTACCGTAACATCGTCTTTCTCCAATCATCTGGTTCCACCTCGACGACACCTACTTCTACGGGGTCTCCCCGTTCTAGTAGGGATGGAAGCGACATTACCCTTGTGCGTATTACGTGTGCGCGCTGGAGAGTTTGCCGATTGATCAAGGCTGGGTACGATCGCAGACTTGTGGCTGCAATTCGGCCTAGCTTACCCCCCGTGAGTTGTCCTCCGGAGGCGATCTGGGCGAGTTCGTCGGCGTCTGTGTTGTGAATACGTGAAATATGTTCAAATGTGATCCGTTCGAACGATTCGGCCAGATAGGTGGCGACCATGTGATAGGGCGCTAAAGTACAACTCATGCAACGAAACATGTCGTTCAGTTGGTTAATCACAAGTTCGGAATCACCGAGGACGAGAACGCGGGAGGCTCGTAAATCGTGTAAAACGTGGAGGCCGATAATGAGGGCTTCATATTCGGCTTGATTATTTGTGCATCTGAAATCCAACTTGAGAGAAAAATACCATCGGCAGTGGTCAGGCGACTGAATTGCAATACCGACACCTGCCAAGGTCGAAGTACTGGAACCATCGAAATGCATAGTCCAATGATTATCGCGTGTGGTGACTAAACCGATGTCGACGTCACCTTCCTCAAAACCATAAGGGGAAGGGTGTTGGGCCAAGAAGTCGGCGAGCGCTTGCCCTTTGACGGCCTTTTGGGGTACGTACTGAAGGCTGAACTCGGATAAGGCGAGCGTCCATTTCCCGATTCGACCTTTGACGATGGGCCGAGTGAGCATGTAACGAATTACGTCTGTTTGGGCGATGACCTGCGTAACTGTGGGGAGCATGTAATGCCGAAGCTTTGATGCGGCGAAAAACAAAGCTAAGCAAAGTTTTTCGACAGGTGAATAATTGAGCTCTGGTGAATTCAGATTTCGGTTAAGATAAAAGATAGCTTGCTCACGCCCTACATTGTTATCCTGCGCGAGGAGACAACCAATGGATTCAGCGGCTGCCGAAATGTATAATTTAAGGGGTTTGTTGCGACAAGGTGGAACTAGCACGAGTGGGGTGGAAAGGGCCACCTTGATTTGCGTAAATGCAGTTTGATGCTCTTCGCGCCATTCAAATTTGTCGGTATCCTTAAGTTTAAGGAGCGTAGAGAATGCCTTCATCTTACCGGCCGAATTGGCGATGAAGCGGCGGAGGAAATTTATTTGCCCGAGTAACGACTGGAGCTGTTTCTTTGTTGTCGGAGGTGGGGCGTAATGATGGCGCGGGCTTTATTTTCGTCGACTTCGATGCCGCGATGGTGCACCAAAAATCCTAGGAAATTACCGGCCAAAACACTGAAAGCACACTTGGCCGGGTTCATTTTGAGATTATTCTTGCGCATGCAAAGGAACGCTTGCCGCAGATCATCCAGGTGCGTTTGGCGGTGTTTAGACTTTACCACCACATCATCGATATAAACTTCGACGATTGTACCGATTATGTCGTGGAAGATCATATTCATGGCTCGTTGGTATGTGGCACCTGCATTCTTGAGGCCGAATGGCATGACTACCCATTCGTAAATACCAAGTGCCCCAGGGCAGCGGAAAGCCGTCTTGTGGACGTCGTCTTCGGCGCTGAAAATCTGGTTGTAACCCGCATGGCTGTCCATAAAAGATAGCAATTCATGATTAGCCGCGACATCAATTAGCAAGTCTGAGATGGGCATTGTATATTCATCCTTGGGAGTGGCCAGATTTAGATTACGGAAATCGATGCAAATGCGAAGGGCACCGTTTTTCTTCAACACTAGGACGATATTGGCCAACCATTCGACGTACCGAGCGGTCCTAATAAACCCGGCTTTTAGAAGCCGAACTAATTCTTCTTTAATGCCGAGTTGTACCTCGGTCGAAAATTGGTGAGGGGGTTGTCGAAAAGGCTTACACCCGTCCTTGATGCGTAGCTCATGCTCTACAAGGTTTCGATCGAGGCCTGGCATTTCATGGTAGCTCCACGCGAAGCAATCTCTAAATTCCTGGAGTAGCTTACGGAGTTCGACCTTCATGGACGGTGGGAGTAATGCACTGATAAACAATATTCGAGGATCATCGGCCGTGCCTACATTAACTTCTTTTAATGGGTCCTTAACCTGGGGCCGATGGTCTTCGAGTTCGGCTGGTGCGGCCTGAACTTTATCAAAAGATAGAACGGGGCCGTTATCTACTTCGACCAAAAATTCGATTAAATTGATGCCGGAATTTGGGTGCTTGGTAATGGCATACCAATGGGCCAGCAGACGTTCCATTGTAGATGAAACCGCGACCTGACGCTGTTCTTGCTTAGTGTTATCAATCATCGGCATTGGTGACTAAATCTGCCAAGCCAAGTCTCATCGAATCCTGTTGGACAGTCTCGGCGCCGACCTCAATCACTTTCTGTACCGAAATTCTCGTCGGCCGCCCATCCTCGTTAAGGCCTTGGAGGGTGATGTAGCCGACGTGGTCATCGTAATAGCGAGCCTGAATCATGTTGGTTTCAAATGTTTGGTTATTGGCTGGGTGGACTACGACCGATTTGCCATCCCAAAAGATGAGGACTTGGTATAGTGATGAAGGAATGCAACTGGTTTGGTGGATCCAATCGCGGCCAAGTAATGCGTTATAGTCAGTCTTGGAGTCAATTATGAAGAATGCCGTCATGTGTTGACGACCGGCAATGCTGACTTCCAACAAGAGCACTCCTTTGGTCTGAGACTTGTCACCAACGAAGCTGCTCATAGTGATACCTGACGGAATGAGTTCATTATCAGAACGGCGTAAAGCCTTCATGACGGACATTGGCATAATGTTGACTGTGGCTCCACAGTCGACAAACACTTTAGAAATGGGAAATCCTTCGATGTGAGTTGTGATGTACAACGGCTTCAGGTGTTGGAGATTAACCGAGGGGGAACGAGGAAACAGTTCGGCCAAAGCCGCCTTAAGGTTGTCCCCGTTTCGGACTTCCCTGTCATCGTCGTTTACGACGAAATCTACTTGTGTTGCTTCCTCGGCAACCACGTCCCTGTCCAAGAAATTTGACTGGTGAGTACTTGGTTGGAATTCAGCTGGTAGGACGTGGACCATACTGATCTCCATATGTTCGAGGACCGAGGGACCCATCGGATCGTGGTCGTCGTCTTCTGCAGAAGTAATCCCAGTACCAGTCGACGGAACAACCTCAATCGAACTTTTGAGTGCCTCGGTATGAGCCGGCATCTGAGGCGTGTTGACCAAGTTGAGTCTGTTTTGGCTATTTTCCTCGACTATGTTTACCGCCGAAGATTTATGTTGGTCCTGCGTTATACGAGCTCGTTCTTCATAGGCGATACGGGCGTTCCTCGTGTCTAGATATGTATCCAACCGTGATATCCGTTTTTCCTCGTCGGCCGTGAGGCCAAAGAGAGATACCGCCGAGAAAACTTCAAAATGATAGCGTAAATGCTGAAGGTCTTCGAGGGAAAAGGGTAATTCGGCGGCGTCAATATCTGTGTAAGGGTCGACCTCAAAGCCAAGGACCCGAGCCTCTCGTATATGTTGAAATCTAGCTTTAATCGCTGGGTCGGAAGTTTTCTGGATAATTTGCTCGGCATCCGAGCAAGTTAGAGCTAGGTCGAGGGCTTCCTGGCACGCCTTGGATAGTCCGTACAAGTCATTGGCGGAATATTTCTTATGAAATTCTCGCATGTACTCCAGGGATTCACCGAGGAATGGAGGGTGTAAATTACGTCGTATTTTGATGATCGGCTCGCGTGGTGGTAACTAGGAAAGTTTCCTTTCGACCTCTTGTCTAAAATACTCTAGACGAGCTTTCGTCTCCCTAAGCCGGAGAAGGAGCTTGATACGTTTCTCAAACTCTTCGATAGTGGTTTCAACGCCGGGAGCCGTTACTTTTCTCCCTTCGACCAACTCGGTCATGATAGTTGGGGTTGGCCGTTCACTAATGCTTTCCACGGCCTTTTTCGGTTGCCACCGGTTGACAGGGCTGGTCTGTGCTTCTCGTCGTCGAGCCATGCAATCTATCCGTTGGCGACGACGTTTTTGAGATTTAGACAACGCCGTATACAGGCCAGTTGGAGAATTGTAACTGTACCAGCATTGATCCGATGTCCTGGGTGGTTTGAAAGTTTTGCGATCAGCTGGAGAGCCCAAAATGCTGGTATTACGCGAGCAATAATCCTCGTTATAGAAAGGTACGTCGAAGTCAAGACACCACCTGACCGGGGCCTGGTCTTTCGGCCGTACTTGTGGGCCGAGTCTATCAAACACTTGACGTCGTGAACCTTTACCAAGTCCCCTTGGTGATGTTGTAGAGGCCGTGGAGGGTTTCGAAGATGTCTTCTTCCCAGGTTCAACTGGTGTTTTACAATGGTCGCATAAAACTTTTGATTCATGAGTTTCGTCGGAACCCGACCCCGTTATAGGCTCATTGGTGGGTGGCCCCGAGCCTTCCGTAGGTGGTGCATTTGAAAATAAATCAAGCTTTAGTCTCGTTTGACTATTCCGTTTACGGATATGCTGCACCGGGACGTATTCGGCTTTTCCTTTGTTTTTAGGAAGATGGGCATCCACCATACCAATTGTTGTCGAAGGGAAGGGATTGACGTCGACCGCCATCTGTTTTTCCGAAAATTTCAACTTTCCTTTCTCGATCCAATTTTGAATTGTGTCTCGGAATACAACACAGTTATTGGTTGCATGCTTATTAGAATTATGGTACTTGCAGTATATCTTTCCTTTCAATTCATCGGCCTTAAGGATAGTATGTCCCGACTGAAGCTTGATGATCTTTGCTGCCAATAATTGATCGAAAATTGCATCGGCTTTGGTGATATCGAAAGTGTATACTTTCGACGACTTACTCATCTCTTCGGCGGCCGAACGGGTTTTGGTGTCTTTGGAACTCACTTGAGCCAAAGCCTTGCAGACGTAAGGTTTATCTATTACTATCTCGACCGCATCCACACTAGCATACTGAGGGTCCTCGCTTTCGGCCAATGCATAGCTAACCGTGGGATTCTTATACAACGTCCCCCGGGATGGTGACTTTGATATCTTTTCTTCTCGGAGCAGATAGTCATACTGTTTAACGTGTTGAGCAAGTTCGTACATATCTCGAATGTTTGCCCCCAGAAACTTCTTCTTGTATTCCACGTCTAATCCGTTAAGGACGATCCTAACGAACTCCACTTCGGGGAGAGGTACTCAGCACCAATTCCTGGCCGACTTAAACCTTGTCAGGTATTCCATTGGAGATTCGTCGGATGCTTGAGCCATCCTGGCCAACGATGATACGGACATTTCCATCCCTGGCCTATAAAATTGTTCATGAAACTTCTCGACTAATTCTTCCCAACTCTGCACGGAGTTGGGTGGGAGATTAATGTACCAGGCGAAAGCTGAACTTGTTAGCGAAAAATTAAATAGCCGTAATTTATAGAAGTGGCTGTTGACGTCTCCACACTGCGCTGTGAACCGAGCCACATGTTCTAATGAGGATAAAGACGATTCCCCGGCGAAGAGACTGAAATCAGGGATCTTAAAACCTCGTGGGTATTCAAACCTTTCTACATAAGCCGGGTATGGATGGATGAATTTTGGAAACTTCGGCCCCTTCTTTAGGGCCGAGTCAATCATTCTCTGGACTTCGGTCATGTTTACGGAAGCGGCTTCTTCTCCTTGGCTTGGTCCCTCGGATCTATTGCCCGGTCCACCTCTTTTATCCAAGGTGATTGGTTGTGGCCGGGCGGACCCTTTCTCAGCTTGTATTGGAACATTCGTAGAAAGCTGCCGAGGCTGGCCGACCTGACCATCTTCGAAGGCTTTACTAATCAACAGTTCAAGCATCCTGGTCTGTGTGTCGTTGTTACTTCGTATTGCCTCCAGTAAATCATTCATCTTTTGACCAATTGACTGCTCGACCTGTCGATACTGTTCATCAAGTCGCCTCCGAAGAAACGACCTAGTTGGTGGATCAGAACCCTCCCCACCATCATCGTCGCAATCTTCCACTATTCCTTCCACGAACATGCCTGCTGGTTGGTTAGGGACCTCTGAGTTGTGAGGTTGTCCGCCGAGGTAGATTTCATTCTCTCGGCGTGTCGCGCTTGTGGCCTCGGGCGGCGCAACAATGATCGAATTTTTTGCAGGGTGCAAATCCTGCCCAAGGCCTTGCACTGGCAAGTTAGCTGTTGACTTTCCCATGATTGTTTTCTTCTTTACAGACCGTGTCTCAATGGTCATGAACTCCGAAGGTTTAGCACAAAGGTCCCACTGGGCGTGCCAAAATGTTGACCCTAAAAATTACAAAACCTACGTGGCGCGCAGGCCGAGTAACTAATAAGCTAACTACGTTCTTCGGTTGAATGCGGGGCGTGCCAACTCGTCGACCGGGCTTGGCCGAGGAGTAAAATTCGTTGATGTCGCGTTGAGCGCGTCGTTGACTTCACTATCTTGCGATTGCGACCAAGGAAGGAACACTCTCGGTCTCTGGGTTCTATAGCCTGAAGACAAGGCTACTAATTTCGCGGAGTTCACCAATCGTTGGAGCCTGATTCGGCGACTGTGATTATATTCGTGAGAGTATAAGCACGTCGAATCGAGACCAAGCTATATGGGCACAGGTACTCAAATGTGATGTATGTCTTGATGGTAAATGTAGTTCGGCCGTCGGAATGCCGACCCCTGAAACTTACTCGCGAGTATCCAATCATAAAATCACTCGGCGTCCAGTACGCCGAGTAACACAATTCGTAACACCTAACTACGCCGGGAAGGCTAGCAAGGTGACCTCTACCAACAAGGGCTCGAAAACCCTTCTCGGCTGAGACTTAGTTAGGTAACCGGTCGGCCTCGACGCAATGCTGTTTATCCAAACTGAAGGTGCTTCTCGGTCGGCTGATTCTGCGGCAGCAGTACTGTTTGTCTAAACTGAAGGTGCTCGCCGGGTGCCTCCACAGTGCTGTTTATCCAAACTGAAGGTGTGTCGGCAAAAAAAAAAGAAAAGGGAAAATCTCAAGGTATTTGAGAGGTTTTGCGCAGGGCAATTGTATGCTCAATTGAAGGTCCTTTCTCGTTGCATGATTTCTTGTATTTATAGCACCTCATCCCTTGAATTGCATCCTTATCTGGATTGGGAGTCCTTGTCCCGTTTCAACTCTACCTCGAACAAACCTACTCCCACTAGGCTTTGAACTTTCCCTTTCTCGAGGCTTTATTCTTTGCCGACCGGGAATCCTGGTCGCTCCAGGACTTCCTCGACCCTTTTATGTTTATCTGGACTACTCCTTTGGATCGCACCCGACCGACCCTACCAACTGGCCCGGGACTTATTTACTCGGCCCATAGCACTTGACACACCCTTGGGCCGAGCGCAACCTGCTGCTTGGCCCAACAATATTATTTTGGGCCGAAACAGTTTTATAATGATATATATATATATTGTTGCTGGATATATATGTTGCAGGCCACAAGTGAGTGAATTGTAGAGCTGCAGCTGCTTGTGCAAATTCCAATCACAGTGAATTTCATCGAAACCCACTGCCGAGTTCATGGCGGCGATCTTCCTGATCAGTTAGGAGTTTCAAACTCTGCCTTTTACTCTGAACACGGTTTCTTTGTTTCACCAAACCTTCAGATCAAGGCACTGCATATAATGCAGGCCACGAGTGAGTGAATTGTAGAGCTGTGGCTGCTTATGCAAATTGCAATCACAATGAATTTAATCGAAACCCACTGCTGACTTCATGGCGGAGAGCGATCGCAATCATTGTAAGTTTGATATGTTCGATAACAATGTTTGACTTTTTGCAATTCATTGCAATATGAGTACGTTGATCCAATCCAAGTTCATCTGTGGTTCTTATGTTTTCTTGAAAGTTGTCAATATATATATATACACACACACGTGAAATATATAAAAATTTTCAACTTAGATATTTTATTATTTATTGATTATGAATATTTTTTGATTATGATATGATTGAATGCAGCAAGTGAAATGGAAGCAAGACTCGACGGGAAAGATCATCGATGGCTACGTACGGAGGAAATATGTGATGTTCTTCGAAATCCTAACGGATTTACAATTTCTGAGGTGCCTGAATATATGCCACCAAGTATGACTTTCTGCTGCACTGCATTTGTTAAGAAATATTGTATTGGCTTATTTAACTCGAATTTTCTTTAGCATTTTAAGAATTTGATTTTTCTTTTTGCATCATTCTTAGAAGATTTATTTGGATGTGTATTGAAAATTCCCTTGATAAGTTTTGAACTGTTGGTCATTTGGATAAGAGGAAAGTTTATGTCAACCGGTGTTTATGTAAAGTATCGGTCGAGTTGGTAGATCATTTTCTTTTGGATTGCCCTCTCACATGAGATTTGTGGGTTTTTCTTTTCTTTATAAAATTAATCAGGCTATTTTTTATGTGAATTGATGTTGGTGCTCCAAAATTCTCATTTGTGAGGAGTGCACAATGAGATTTTTGGAGTGCCAATAATAGGACCCTTTTTTATTTATAAGAAATTAATTGGGATATAGTGTTATTGGCTTTCAAGAATATAAGAATCGACATTTGCATTGGATGTTAAGACTTCATTTTTATTAATTATTTTGGGATGCATGTGAACATTGAATTGCTTTATTTGGAAACATATGAAACCTATATTTGCTTGACACACATGAATTGTTTTAGGTGGATCCATTTTATTTTTTGATAAGAAGGTGCAGAGGCATTTTAGAAAAGATGGCTATGTATGGAAGAGGCCAAAAGATGGAAAGAGTGTCAAGGAAGCCCATGAGAAGCTCAAGGTAAGCATACGCCAAGGTTGATGTTATAAGAAGTATGATGTATTAAGCATGACACTTAACCATACAACTATACTTATGTAACTTAATCAGTTAATCTTGTAGATGTTGATTTATTTTGTGGAACAAATTGGCATGTTGGATATCGCCATCTGTAATTTGATGTAGTATAGTTGGAAGAATTTTGGTACAAAATTGATATGGAGCAATGGCATGGTATAATTTTGATGTGTTGCATTTGTGGGAAGAAAATAACCATGTTGAAAATTCCTTATTTTCCTAATTAAACTCATTGAACTATTATTGTACATCTCTGTCAGGTTGAAGGTGTTGATGTAGTGCACTGCTACTATGCTCATAGAGAAGATGATAAAGATTTTCAACGACGCATTTACTGGTTGATTGATAAGTAAGTTTCTAAAAGAATTTATTCTCTTTTTCGGCCTTAATGCAGTAATCTCTCCTCTAAACCCTAATATTTCACTGCTGTAGGAATCTCTCACGTAGGGTTCTTATCCACTATCGGGATGTAAGGGTTATGCCTTACACTGTCAGTTCCAATCCAAGTAATTTCCAGCATTCACAAGCTACATATGCGACAAATTTGAATAGCACTCAGACATCAGAGCCTGAAAATACTGTTTCAGGTGCTTGTTTTACATCGTCAAAATCTTTCCCCGAAATTTGTCACGAGTACCTTTTCTTTTACAAATATTTCGGTGATTTTTTTTTTTTTTTTTTTGTATTATTTGTTATCCATGTTTATCTTCTATATATTTCTTCTACTGTTGTCGTCTTCGCTTAACACAATAAATGTTGCAGCATATAATCACCAAGCAAGTTATGGGTTTCCCCCTGTTCTTGGATTGCAACATGATATTGCTTCTTCTTGTTCCAATCCAACTAATTTCCAGCATTCACAAGCTACGAATGTGACAAACTTGAATAGTGCTCAGACATTAGAACTTGAAACCACTATATCAGGTGTTTGTTTTACATTGTCAAAATCTTTCTCCAACGAGTTCCTTTTCTTTTACAAATATTTCAGTGATTTTTTTTTTTTTGTATTATTTGTTCTCCGTGTTTATCTTCTATGTATTTCTTTTATTGTTGTCGTCTTCGCTTAACACAATAAATGTTGCAGCATCTAATCACCAAGTAAGTCTTGGGGTACTCTATGTTCTTGGATATGAGATTGCTTCTTCTATTTCCAATCAAAGTAATTTCCAGCATTCACAAGCTACAGATGCGATAAACTTTCAAGATTATGGTGATTTGTTAAACAAAACTTGTTGGTTGTTTCCCTTTGTTATTCATTTGGCAGCTTCGCCTTCCATATTTCTCCGGAGTTTTTCATTATTTAACTTGACATTCTATAATGTGCAGATAATTGGCTCGAGAATTTACTTAATGGTATGTGGAATGTGATCCTTTGTTTTATTCATGTAACTTGTTCCGGTGTATCTTTTGAATCTATATTGTCTTTGTCAATACATGAGTTCATTAAATAGCTACTATTTGTTCAATTGGTCAATAAAAAAAAGACTGAAAAGCTGTTTCATATTTGCACGAAGAGGAAGACATTGAAACCTCTTTCCATAGTTTGTATAGCCCAAATTCATCAAACTTTGGAGATGATGAACAGGCACTTGACAAGTACCTGTTTCATCAAGTACTACTTTTCTTTTATAATCATTTTGGTGATTTGGTAAACTAAACTTGTTTGTTCCTTTAGTGTGAATGTACTACCTCTGTTAGTTTTGTAAAAAACTCAGTCAAAGCACATCATGTGGAGCACATTTGGGCTTTGTTTTAAGGGTTTTTCACCACTCCATGACCCCTAGATGACTTGAGATAAGAATTATGTTTACTACAACTCGTGTACACATATCTTTTGCTTCCATGAATTACGGATTCACCCAGCCACCATCAGATCGCCTCTTGAGTTTTCCTTGATACTTTTAAGTAAAACTTGTTACCTTTTAAAAATCCATATCGTCTTTGTCAACACCTGAATTCGTTCAAATAGTTACTGTTTGTTGAATCAGATTACAAAGAAAGAGAGGTTGAGGAAGCTGTTTCTTCACGTTTTTGTTGTACATTGTCTGTGTTTTTCCAAAAAATTTCAAGATTTTGGTGATTTGTTTAACAAAACTTGTTGGTTGTTTCCCTTTGTTATTCCTTTGCCAGCTTTGCCTTCCATATTTCTCTAGAGTTGTTCATTATTTAACTTGACATTCTATAATGTGCAGACTCTAGTGATTGGGGAATCCCCGAGAATTCATGTACTGGGTTACCTAGTACGTGCAATGTGATCCTTTTGTCTTATTCAAGCAACTTGTTCCAATGTATCTTTTAACTCTATATCGTCTTTGTCAATACATGAGTTCATTAAATAGCTGCTATTTGTTGAATTGGTCAACAAAAAAAAACCTGAAGAATCTGTTTCATATTTGCACGAAGATGAGGACACTGAAATCTGGGTTAAGATGGTGGACAATGGCACGATAATTTTTTTCTTTTGTTTTGCACTTTTTTTTCCCTATGCTTACAAAGTTTAAACCATTATTGTTCAGATGCAGCTTGCACCAACTCGAGAGTCAGCTCAAGTGCTGCGGTGGAGCCAAGTCATTCATCTCTTGGAAAAAGGCAATGCGGTAAATTCTCAAGTTGCAACATTACAAAAACTGCGTTGATTTTTTCTCATTCATACACTTAATTCCTAGAGGCAGTCTCTAGATAGTTTCTTAGCTGAGGGTGATGACTTATTTCTAGACTCCACTAAGTCCAAGGCCACACCCTTTGTAACCATTGAAGGAGTAGATGAAGACGAAGAGGGAAACGATACAAACCAAGCCTGGAAGCGACTCAAAGTCACCTGTGGCCAGAAGGTAGACTCAGCCACCCAAAGTAACTAGTGGATGAAACCCCCAATTATTTCATGTTCCAAAACTAACATTCCTTGTTTCTCATTACAGAATGCGACTCAGATTTCTTCTCTTACTACCGTCTTCCTTCGTTTCTAAACTTCTGACAATATTTTGTTGTGGTGGCTCAAAAATTGCAGCCACCAGTTCCACAACCAACCGCAACCATTGGGATTGCTACTTCTGCCACAACCAACATGACTGCTGCTCCTGAGTCTAGCAATCCAGCCATGCTGCAATCAAGACCAACCTCAGATGCCAACCAAGATTTTGTCCAAGACGTTGAGGTAAACACCATTTCATCTTTGATTTGTACGTGTGTATGTGTGTGTGCGTATTTTTTATTTATTTTTTAATATCCTTCTTTATTTGAAACTTTTCGTTAACAAATCTGTTTGAACATAGAATCAAGAGAAAGAACTCAAGCCTACCTCCACTGAGCTAGAAAATGGCAAAAGCAAGGTTGTCGTTCAAAATGATTTTTGGACGGGAAAGGTACGTACACAACTTTCTTTAATTCGACATCCCTTAGGTCTTGTCAAGTTTGAAGGTAAAACATGGATTAGAAAATAGTAGAATTTGGATGGATAAGTTTCCTTCAAAACTAAACTATCTTCTAGCTTCAACTTGGACATAATTTGGAAGTTGGCATCCATGTCTTTGTTTGACATACATCGTATATATCTATTCCATTCCAGCACTTGACACTAGCTTAACGAGGCCTTAATAGTTTTCTCCAACGTCTTTCTATTGTAGAGTCATGAGTTTTCAGAAGTTGCGGTGATGGACTCCTGTAAAAGCTTCCATGCTCTTTACGACCGAGCGTCTGCACCCAATACACTGGCCAGCTCCTCCATTTCTACTCCTACCAGAGACTCGCAAGACATAGCGACAATCAGAACTATTCTAGAAATGGACTTTACTACTATGGCTGGCGATGTTCAACGAACTGACAAGATCTCACTCATCAGGAGCTTCGTAGATTCTGAATGCTCTGACATCGGCATCAGAACAATGATTTTGTCAATATCGAGTCTGCTAGAGCAATCTTTTCGAGCCTATTCCGAGTACGATAAGGGCAAAAACTTGAATGACCAAGTCGAAGCTACGAAAAAGCGTCTTGAACCTAAGGCTCAGGTTTGGGATAGCAAGAAGAGAGAACTTGAGGAACTTGAGAAATTGAAAATGCAGATTGAAGCCGACCTGGCTGCAATACGTGCTGAAATTGATGGCGCCAAGAAAGAGACTAAACGGATCCAGGCAGAACTCAAGGAACTGCTCTGACAACGAGATCAATTTAAAGAAAATGAGGATTATCTCAAGGCCAGCTTGCATATTGGAGATGGCATCTGGACAACCACGAAGAACGTAATTTCAGGGACCACCTTATTCCGAGTATGATAAGGTTCAGTTTTGTAATAGCAAGGAGAGAATTTCAAGAGCTTGCCAAATGGAAAATGAGTATTGAAGTCAGGCAGGCTGCAATACTTGCTGAAATTCATGGCGCCGTCAAAGAGACTGAGCGTAATCTCAAGATCCAGGCACAGCTTGAGAAATTGCTCCTACAGCAAGATCAATTTAGAGAAAATGAGGGTAATCTAAAACCCAACTTGGATATTGGAGATGGCATCTGGACAATCACGAAAAACGTAATTTCAGCGACCACCTTGATTGGGCATGTTAATTGCAGAGACGTTTGTGATAAACACCCAATTGGTTTTCATGGATGTACCAAATCAACAATAACCCAATTTTCTTTATAATAATTTATTTAAGATTTGGTCAAGTCATTTTTTTTTTTTTTTTTTTTGCTTTGTTTCAATCATGGTTAATATTTAGGAAAGTTGGATATAACTGTAGGTTTGACCATGCGAGATTCTTTGTTGAAGTTTTTCGGACTAGCTATATTTATTATTAGTTATGAGGTGAACTGTTAATTTAGTATTTCAATTATTACCTGAGTAAAAATTAGGGTCTTAAACTATTTTTTAAATTTTTTTTAGAAAAAAAATCTGTTGATTACATCTCTAATATTAGATTCAAAACTACTATATTCAGATTTTCATCAACTTAAGTCACGTTATGTGCATGTGATACACATTGGAGGGTAGATTGGTAATTTTTCATAAAGAAATAGTGTATGAAATTATATTTGAAGGGTAAATTAGACGTTTGATTCGCAATGTATATTAGGTCTGGCAAATGGGTCATGTCTGTCGTGTTCGTGTCGTTTTCGTGTAATACCTGTTATCTTAACGGGTCGTGTCGTGTCACACCCGTTATCTTAACGGGTCCTTAACAGGTCGTGTCACTTTACCCAACGGGTAAAGTGACCCGACCCGTTATGACCCGTTAAGAAAAAAATATATTTTTTAAAAATTTGCACATACCACACATTGCGACATAAATATTACTTGAAAATATTAAAACATTTCTCGTTCAAGTACTATATCTACACTCGAAAATAAAAGCCTAATAAAAAAATAATACATACACTACTAATCTATTACAAATATTAAATGTGCAAGGATAAAGAGTTTTTGTTTTTAAGATTGTAAGTCTTTCTTAAAAGTTTACACCTCCATTTACAAAATCTTCAATTTACATCGAACTTCATGAAATTTTATTGGAACTTTGGCTTGATCTATTGCCTTCAAGAGTTATGTTGAAGATGTTTTCAGTAAGATTTTCCACGTCAGAACTCTTTTCCGCATAAACTAAGTATAGAAAAAGCAAACATTAAAAATCATTCAATTATGAAAAGTTAAACAAAATAATTATGAAAAGAAATAAAATAATAATACTATACCATATAAAAATATATTACCTCTTTTTCCAAATAGCCAATCTCGTGTGCACAACAAAGCTTGAACTGTTTCTGGTAATAATGAACTACGATACTGATCTAGTACTCTACCCCCAATACTAAATGCAGATTCTGATGCAACAGTTGAAATGGGAATCATTAACACATCTCGTGCTAACTGAGAAAGTATCGGATAATGAAAACGCTCCATTTTCCACCAAGAAAGAACATCTATGTCTACTTTTCTATCTATTCTTTTATCCTCCAAATACTTCTGCAATTCATTTTTTTCAATCGAACTTGAACCATCATAATTATTATCAAAATCCTACATCATAAAAAAGCATGCATCATATAGGGTCAAGGAGTGTAGTTATAAAAAATCATCAAAATCGGAGTTAAAATAACCGTTAAATCGTGATTTTTCGTTTATAACCGTTGAAAAGCTTTGTCCCGTTACTTGATCTCTGAATGTTTTTTTTTTTTTGTGATTTTTTGCTGATGTGATCTCCAAGCATATACAAACAATTTTGACGGTTTGGATCGTTGAAATTAGTTTTGGAGAATTCGTAAAACGATAGATTGACTAACACTTAGAGTTTATTTATACTTTCATTAAGTATAACATAAGATTTGTGGTATCCACTTGTGTAAATATTTTAAATTAAAGATCGAATTCATTCATTATATTCATATAGGGTCAAGGAGTGTAGTTATAAAAAATCATCAAAATCGGAGTTTAAATAACCGTTAAATCGTGATTTTTCGTTTATAACCGTTGAAAAGCTTTGTCCCGTTACTTGATCTCTGAATGTTTTTTTTTTGTGATTTTTTGCTGATGTGATCTCCAAGCATATAAAAACAATTTTGACGGTTTGGATCGTTGAAATTAGTTTTGTAGAATTCGTAAAACGATAGATTGACTAACACTTAGAGTTTATTTATACTTTCATTAAGTATAACATAAGATTTTGTGGTATCCACTTGTGTAAATAGTTTAAATTGAAGATCGAATTCATTCATTGTATTCATATAGGGTCAAGGAGTGTAGTTATAAAAAATCATCAAAATCGGAGTTAAAATAACCGTTAAATCGTGATTTTTCGTTTATAACCGTTGAAAAGCTTTGTCCCGTTACTTGATCTCTGAATGTTTTTTTTTTTGTGATTTTTTGCTGATGTGATCTCCAAGCATATACAAACAATTTTGATGGTTTGGATCGTTGAAATTAGTTTTGGAGAATTCGTAAAACGATAGATTGACTAACACTTAGAGTTTATTTATACTTTCATTAAGTATAACATAAGATTTTGTGGTATCCACTTGTGTAAATATTTTAAATTGAAGATCGAATTCATTCATTGTATTCATATAGGGTCAAGGAGTGTAGTTATAAAAAATCATCAAAATCGGAGTTAAAATAACCGTTAAATCGTGATTTTTCGTTTATAACCGTTGAAAAGCTTTGTCCCGTTACTTGATCTCTGAATGTTTTTTTTTGTGATTTTTTGCTGATGTGATCTCCAAGCATATACAAACAATTTTGACGGTTTGGATCGTTGAAATTAGTTTTGGAGAATTCGTAAAACGATAGATTGACTAACACTTAGAGTTTATTTATACTTTCATTAAGTATAACATAAGATTTTGTGGTATCCACTTGTGTAAATATTTTAAATTGAAGATCGAATTCATTCATTGTATTCATATAGGGTCAAGGAGTGTAGTTATAAAAAATCATCAAAATCAGAGTTAAAATAACTGTTAAATCGTGATTTTTCGTTTATAACCGTTGAAAAGCTTTGTCCCGTTACTTGATCTCTGAATGTTTATTTTTTATGATTTTTTGTTGATGTGATCTCAAAGCATATACAAACAAGTTTGACGGTTGGGATCGTTGAAATTAGTTCTGGAGAATTCGTATGCCATCAATCAAGTTCCGTGTGTGTGTGTGTGTATATATATATATTTATTAAGTAGATTTAAATCTATTTATTTTGTGCGTATAAATTATAATTGACTGGTACACGGAATAGTACATACATCACGTGTCACGTGTGTCATTATAAAAATAGTGAGATATGTCATGACAGTCATGTGTGTGATAAAAAGTTAATAACTTAAAAAAAAAAAAAAATTTCTCACCACTTCTATTAATTTTCATTTTTCCCTCTCTTTTTTGTTACCTTTTCAACTTTTTCTTACTATTTTCACTTTTCCCTCCAACATCTTTCCCTAATTCCCTCACTTTTTTGTTTTATTTTCAACTTTTCTTAACATTTTCATTTTCCCTCCATTTTTTTTTTCAAAAAGGGCGGCAAGTTGGCAAATGGCAATGGCAAAAAATTGATTATTGAAATTTGAATGGTAACAAATCACATCTGACGCATCAAATTTCAATGGATGCAAAATCATGCAAATATGCAATGCATGATCATGCATATTAAATTATTAATTAATAATTATTATAGCTTTTATAAAATTTAATATATATATATATAATTATTATAGATAGACTTAATATTTTGGGGGTATAATTATTATAGTATATATAATTATTATAATTATTATAAATTTTATAGTTAATTTAATATATATATATATATATTTATTATAATTTTTAGGGATATAAAATTGTAAAATTAATGTATATAATTATTACAATATTTTTTAGGGTTATAAAATTATAAAAATAATATTCTGCTTATCGTGTATCGTGTTACCCACGTGTATACCCGAACCAACCCGTTATCTTAACAGGTGCTTATCGGGTTACCTGATAAGACCCGATTCGTTATCGTGTCGACCCAAACACCTGTTAATTTCGTGTCGTGTCGTGTCGGGTTATCGGGTCGTGTCAGAAATTGCCAGGCCTAATGTATATTAAACTTTAAGGGCCTATAGGCGAGAAAATGATGGTATTATACTCTAAAGTGTGTCAAATGACTTAAGTTGACAAAAAATTAGATAAAATAGTTTTGAATATAATAGTAGAGATGAAATTAGCAATTTTTAATGAATTAAGGGACCTAATTTTTATTGAGTTGATAATTTAGGGACTAAATCGACACTTCATCATTATACCTATAAGATTTAAGCTAAGTTTCAAATTAGGCCATTTGTTAAATCTCCTTAAAATTTTGAAAATTTATCAGTTTACACTTTTTGTATATTTTAACGTCTATTATATTTTAATTGTGCCTTGCATATCAACTCAATTATAGATTTTACGCTCATCATGTCATCAATTTAGTGAAAATTTAAATAATTTATTAGATAAAATGTGTAATTTAATACAATTTAAGAATCTTTTTTTTTTCGGAAGTGGGTTAATATCATTACCAAACATGAAGTAACAGTACAAGGTCCAAAGATACAAAAGCATAAACAAACAAAACAGGAAAGATCCAAATTAGCCCAAATGACCCAACAAACAAAAAGGCCCAAACCCTAAAATACAACAACAGAAACCCAAGGCTTCCCTTGCTGCACCTGCCGCCAAGCATCCCTACCAGCACAAACCCTCGCCACCAACCAATCGACGCCGCGCCGTTGCAACATCCAACCACAAGCACCTGTTCGAACACAGCCACACAGACGAGAACCAAGAACCATGTATAGGAAGCCCGTGGGATTCCACGAGCAACACTGCCAACAAAGGCAGACAGTGAGAAGGTGGTGGTGTTGAATACCCGAGCCGATGGGAACACCGGAACTCTACACACCATCTCGAAATACCGCAACAAGCCGCAATTATGAAGCGGCTGTAGATCGGAGTAGAGATGAGCAAGGAGTAACGCCGATGGGGGTATGAAGAAATGGGTAGATCCGAAAGAAGAGCAGGGGGAAAAACAGCAAAAAGGAAGACAACAGAACAAAGAAAGCACAACCACCGACCCCAGCAACAGCTAGGGTTGGTGGCATCGGAGTTGATCGAAAGTGGAACCCTCACACAAGCGGTGGTGAGAAAGGTCTCTCAAGCCATGTGTCATTTAAAGCTCCCTCTAAACCTATAACCAAACAACCAACTCTAAGATTGCTCCTGTAACCAAACAACCAGTCTCTCTCCTATGTCCTCCTCAGCCCATGCCGCGGATCCCATTGCCATCAAATCCAACCCGAATTTCTTAATCAATCTCTCTCCTCCGTCGAACTGAATCCTGCCCGCTCAAACCCAACCTTCTCCTTCGCCATGGCAGCACTTACGCAGCTGCTCACTCGTTGCACCGAGAAAAAGAAGTATTGTCCTTTACTCGGCACTAATCGGCTACTCGGCTTTCACTTTTAAACGCGTTCTGCCTTTTACTCGGCACTCGGTTTATTTGTTTTTAAACACTTTCAGGGATCCACTTTCGGATCAAAGCAATGCATTATTATAATATTATAGATACTCGAAGGAACCGCCAACAAGGATGCCATAAGGCTCAAAGAAAGGAATATATATGTTGTTGCTGGATCTGCAGCTGCTTGTGCAAATTGCAATCTCAGTGAATTTAATCGAAACCCACTGCCGAGTTTATGCCGGAGAGCACTCGCGATCTTCTTGATCAATTAGGTCTTTTTTGGTAAAGGAGATTTACTTGTGATCGCAAAAATATTTTGATCCAAGGTTATCTGTGGTTCTTATGTTTTCTTCGACGTTGTCAACTTAGATATATCAAAATTTTCAACTGAGATATTTTATTATTTATTGATTATGATATGATTGGATGCAGCAAGTAGAATGGAAGCAAGACTCGACGTGAAACATCATCAAGGGCTACGTCCGGAGGAAAGTATGACTTTCTGCTGCATTGCATTTGTTAAGAAATATTGTATTGGCTGATTAAACTCGAATTTTCTTTCGCGAATTTGCTTTTACTTTCTGCATCATACTTCTAGTTCATACACTTGGTTTCTTAGCTGAGGGTGATGACTTATTTCTAGACTCCACTGCCTCAGAAGATGGAAAGTCCAAGGTTACACCCCATGCAACCATTGAAGAAGTCGACAAAGAGAAAGATGAAGTGGGGAACGATATAAACCGAGTCCGGAAGCGACCCAAAGTCAGCCGTGGCCAGAAGGTAGACTCAGCCACCCAAAGTCACCTAATCTCCCTTGCTTTCATTTTATATTAATTTAAAGTAGAATATCTTTTTGTATCAAAAAGATAAATTTCCTTCTGCTAGGCTCAAGACTGCAACCACTAGGGTTGTTTTTAACGCCACAACCAATGGCACTGCTGCTTCCGAGTCTAGCAATCCTGCCTTGGTGCGGTCGGAACCAACCTCGAATGCCTTGTTGCGTTTGTTTTTATCTTCTGATCCTGTTTTATTTGAACCTTTTCAATAACAAATCTGTTTAAACACAAGAGTCAAGAGAAGGAAACTATGCCCTTTTAATGTCAAAAGCAAGGCTGTGGTTTAGAGGGATTTGGAAGCTGGCATCCATGTCATCGTTTGAGATACATCACATATATATATTCTGTTCCAGTCCTTTGACACTAGCTTAAAGAGGCCTTATTAATTTTCTTCAATCTCTTTCTATTGTAGAGTCATGATTTTGCGGGAGGTGAGGTGATGTGCTCTCTTGAAGAACTCCTTGAACTTTTAGACCGAGCATCTGCACCCAATACGCCGGCCAGCTCCTCCGTTTCGAATCCTACCATAGACTTGCAAGCCATAGCGACGACCAGAGCTACTTTAGAAATGGACTTTATTACAATGGCTGGCGAGGTTCAACGAACTCGCGTGATTCCAGGCATCCAGAGCTTGGTAGATTCTAATTGCTTTCCCGCCGGCACCAGACCAATGATTATGGGTTTGTTGAAGCAGTTAGAACAATATGTTCCAGCCTACTCCAAAGCCTACTCCGAGTATGATAGGGACAAAAATTTGACTGACCAAGTCGAAGCTATGAAACAGCTTCTTCAACCTAAGGTTCTGTTTTGTGATAGCAAGGAGAGAGAATTTAAAGAGCTTGCGAAACGGAAAATGACGATCGAAGGCAACCAGGTTGCAGTACTTGCTGAAATTTGTGGCATAGTTGCTGAAATTCGTGGCGCCATCAAAGCGATGCTGGAACAAGTTGAGAAATTCCACCTACAGTAAGATCAATTTAAAGAAAATGTGGGTAATCTCAAGACCACGCTGGATACTGGAGATGTCCTCTGGACAGCCTTTAAGAAGATAATTCACCAGCACCGACCTGCGACTAACAAGCTTCTAACAAGGACATGCGCGGAACATTTTGGGGAGAGATCAAAGGTGCCTTCGAAAGAGCTGTATCTAGCAATTTCTATTACTTTTACTTGCGAAACCGAGTAATGGCTGAATTTTGTACAAGGATGCATTTTAATCAGCAGAGTTACCTTGATATTTGACGAAGGAGAAGCTGTGAGATACTTTTCCTTTGCCGCATCAATTTTTGCAATGAGGTTAAGGAAGGACAGCAGCAAAACCAGGAATGCAACTGAAAACCCAAATCAAGTCATTCTCTATCCATTTAAGAAGTTGATTATTGCAAACTGAGATGATCAAAACTGTCTGCATGTATAGAAAATAAACAAACCACCACCATTAATCAGAAGCCAATACGTAACATGCATTTGGTTGCCAAAATATATAGCAAAAGTGAAAACTAAAACATTTTGTGTAAGTGAAACCAAAACATACACAAATTCTCCACACACAGGGCAAGTTTGGTATTGATGCGCTTTAAAAATAAAAAAAATGCTTACTGTGAGAATAAACAGCTGTGAAATAAAGCAGTAGAGTGTTTGGTAAACTTCTACAAATTGTAAAAGTGTTTTAAAAAAAAACCAGTGTGTTTGGACCCAAATTTACACCGTCGCCCCATGCAATCAAGGCTGTTGAGTGAGCATAGCTCCACACCATTAGATAGAAAAGTAAAGATAATTTTGTTATTGTTAAAGAGTAATCTTATGATTTTTATCATAATAGTTATCTTTTAATGGTGAATTATCTTGATATTTTCTTGTACAAGATAGATGAGATGCAAATTATATCTCCAATTTGAAAGCGAGCAATACAGTTCAATTAGGTTTGGGATTCTTGGAATTTAGACGTGTGGTGGATTGGAGCATCAGAGCACTATATCAAGAGTCCTAATACATTGCGGCGTTGGTTGCCAAATGGATATTGATTGGTAGAGAGATTGATGCATGCATAAAGATGAAGATGCCAAATATTTTGGTTTAAATAGATACCAAGATGGAATCAACAGAGAATGTCCTCCACGTGTGCTTGGTATCGATTAGCCATGCATGCAGGTTATTGGCATATTTCAAATTGGGATGCTTATCAGCACAAAGATATATGCTAATAATTAGTATATGCTATTAATTAGCATGTGGTGGTGCCGTGCTGGTGAGTGATGAGATTTTTATGCATGAGGAAGCTTTGATATTGATGGTAGTTTTACAACACAACGGCCATCAAGATGATAGTCCTATAAATAAGAGATGTGTAGAAAACGAAAGCCCCTTCAAATCAACAAACAAATTGCCCCGTGCAAAGCTTCTCAACAATCCTGAGATTTTTTTCCTTTCTTTTTCTTCCCGCCAACACATCTTCAATTTGGATAAACAGAACTATGAAGGCAATCGGCGACATCTTCAGTTTGGATAAACAGTACTGGAGCTGTAGAATCAGCCGAGGAGCACCTTTAGTTTGGATAAACAACACTGCTTTGAGACCAATTGATTATTTATCCAAGTCTTGGTCAACAAGGATTTTCGAGTCCTTGTTGGTAGAGGTCATCTCATCAGCGTTCTCGGCGAAGTGAGGTATTACTGGGTTACTACATTTGGCACACTGAAAGCCGAATTTGATATTGAACTTCGCATAACTAGCATTCTTGTCTTCAGGCTTTAGAACCGAAGGCCGAGACGTGTTCCTTCCTCAGACGCATTCGCGAGATCAAGAAGTCAGCAGGGTGCCTAACGCCACATCAACATATTTTACTTCTCGGCTGAACTCGGTCAACTAGTTGGCACGCCCTGCACACAACTGAATGACGTAATTAGCTTATTAATTACTCGGCTTACACTCCACGTAAAGCTAGGTAGTTTTTAGGGTCAACACAGTGTTATAGTATTTGGTAAATTTTTATGTAAAACAGATGTGACTCTGTAAAATGATAAAAAAAAAAAAAAAAAAAGAGTATAATACTGGGTGTGCTATTAATTTAAATTTTCTTAACAAATAAAGGTCAATAACTAAATATACTTTATTTAAAATATATGTATATATATATATATTTATAAACTTTATCTCAAATATTAACTAGTACGATAAATTACTTCAATCGAAATATTTAGACTAAATAACTAGAATTCCTTAGTACAATATTGTTGATGTAATTGAAAGTAGTCTAATTAGATGCATTCATCAAACTTCTTGTTATTCTATTTCTTAATGCCTCTATCTCATGTGATCCTTCAACTTGATAATTTCGGTATTCTTCATCATCATCATCACTATAGATCACTTCACAAAAGTCATTGGGGTCATCAAAATGGTGATCACATTCCAAATACCTTCGTATGTAGTTATGAAGAGCCATTGTAGCAATGACGATCTTCACTTGCTTATTGAACGGGTAATTAGGCATATCCCTTAAAATTGCCCATCTTTTCTTCCAGACCCCAAATGTTCGTTCAATGATGCTCCTAAGAGAATAATGCATGTGGATGAATACCTCTTTATGACCTGTTGGTTCGGCACCCCTACGAAAGTCCAAAAGATGATATCTTTCACCTTTATATGGTTCCAAATAACCTCTCATTTGTGGGTACCCCGCATCTACCAAGTAATATTTTCCTGACAATTGAAACCATTGTTTGTAATGTAATAATTATACAAAGCGAGTATGTAAAATGTTATAATAAGTATGAAGATTCTAGAAAAATAACAAGTATGAAGATTGCTATTTGGAGGCTTAGAAAAGTTTAAATTTGGATTTCATAGCACGGATAGAAAAACCCTTGTATCATGTGTAGTGCCTTCCCATCCGGCACAAGAAAATGTGAATTGCATGTCAAATTACATGCAGTCATAACATTTTGAGTCGGCATTCCTTTCCTACCAGTATATGGAACTTGATCTGGAGGCTGTAGTGAAGCTCAACATGTACTCTATCTATAACACCAATACAATCCTAAAAATAATAACATAGAAGAAAACCGTCAACCTACACTCATAGTTTGCAAATAAGTTAGAAAACGAGTCAAACTTTACCTTAAAATGAGGCATGTATCTTGTAGCTCTTCTTATTTCTTGGGGAATGCCACAAAACTCCGAATCCATTAGTTTGATAATATCTATTGCCATCTTACATACAATATCCAACATAGCACCAAAATATCTACTAATAGTCTCACCAGAATGCTAAAATCTCTCTTGCGCTAATCTATTTTTCACACCATGTCCCAACATATCAAGAACATTCCTAATATTTCAGTTGCATTCAAAACATATGGATTATTGTTGAAAGATTTGACGAAGATGCCCCCTTCTTTGCCATCGATACCAACCAGTGATTTGTATATATACATATATATTAAAACAAGAACAAATGATATTGTAACACAACCAAGAAAAAACTAATCAAACTTTCTAATTTCTTTATTATTACCATTGTAACAATTTATGGAAACGAAATCTGAAATCAAACTATTTTGCTAAGGAAAGACTACACATTACTTGAAGAAATATCAGTAAACCTCAAAGTGGCTTAAATCTGCAATCTTATGACTACAAAATACTTAATTTGTTGGTGTGGACAAAAATTTTCTAAAGGCATTCACTAAAAACACCAGTATATTATGTCAAAATTTTGCAAAATCCACATTCTTAGGTTTTTGTTGACAATATACCAAGTAGTCTTTATTTTTAGGGTTTTGTGTTATTAGGAAATATTATATTGTATTGTATGTAAATATCTTGTATTATATTTACCTAAATAGGTTTGAGTCAAATCCCATTAAATATGGGTCACTGTTTCCTAGCCTTTAATGTAGGGTTGATTAGTTGACTTGTGGTGTACTGGTGCCTGATTGCCCACATTTTCAACTCTCATCCTATTTCCCAAACATCATGTCAGACACACTTGTTCAACCACCACCATAAAAAATAAAAAAAAAATCAAAATAATAGCAATATCGGCATGCATTCATCAAGTTCATACTATGTTCACCATTCAGATAACCTCGGTCATATGATCGTTTCAGAAAAATTGAATGGCCCCTTTTATCCATCTTGGAGTAAATCCATGATACATGCTCTCACAGCCAAGAACAAAATTGGCTTCATCGATGGCTCCATTCAGCCCCCTTGAGCAACACACCAACCAAAAGAATATGCTCTTTGGAATCAATGCAACAATATGATTTTGTCATGGCTTGCTCAATCAGTTGAATCCGATTTATCTAAAGGAGTTGTTCATGCCAAAAGCGCCCAAAAGGTGTGGGAAGATTTCAAAGATCATTTTTCACAGAAGAATGCACCAACAATCTATCAAATTCAGAAGTCAATCGCATCTCTCTCACAAGGCTCCATGACAGTTTCGGCTTATTTTACAAAACTTAAAGGCCTTTGGGATGAATTAGAGACATATCGACCTCTTCTTATCTGTGATCAGACAAAGGCACATAATGAGCAAATGGAAGAAGATTGGATGATGCAATTTCTTATGGGTCTCAACGATGTCTATAATGGAGTTCGCAGTAATATCCTTATGATGACACCATTGCCTAAAGTTCGTCAAGCATATTCACTTGTCATTCAAGATGAAACACAACGACAAATGACATCAGGATCAACCGAAAATTTCTCAATTGCTGCTGCAGTCCAAAGTCGATCGAACCATTCCTCTGACAGTTTCAAGAATCTTCACTGCGAATACTGTGATAAATATGGGCACACAATTGAAAATGGTAGGACTCGAAAATATTATTGCAAGTTTTGTGACAAAAGAGGCCACACTGAAGACAGATACCGAATAAAAAATGGGACCGAGGGCTCTAGTTATGGGGGGAAACCAAGACAAGAAACACATCAACAAGTCACACTCTCGTGGGTCCCATAACAACAATCAACGTGCTGCATTTCCTGCTGCAAACACAACTGCTACGTCATCATCTCTTGTTGCCAATGCAGCATATGGTTCTCATCTTGCTGCCAATACATCAATTGCCCCCTTTCAACTACACATGTCTCAATCAAATGCTCTGCAAGGACTTTCAGCAGAACAGCTCCAACAATTGGACCAAGCTGTATCCATGACAAATTTAAACCAGTGTTTTAAAAAACGCCCTAGGCGCTAGGCGCCTTGGAATCGAGGCAATTTTGTGCAAAACGGCTGGAAAAATCGTGCGGCTCTAGGCAGCTGGGTGGTTTTTTTTTTTTTTTTTTTGTTGTGAATTTTTTTAAAGTCTAAGTTCTAATTATACTTGAAATTTTGTTAATTTTATAGAGTAGGTGTGTTGTGTATCAACTTAAATTCCGGGATGCCAAAGATAAGTATCTTACATTACTATATTTCTTTATCTTCCTCTTATTTTCCATTTTATGTTGTTTTAAATTGTGAACTTGTTGTACATGTGGCATTCTACAATACTCCTCACTATGGTTATATAGCATATATGCTTAATGTGTTTTTAAAATTTGGACTTGTTGGATACTCGTTTTGCATTTTATCATTCTTTTATTATCTTATCCATGAATTTCATACAAGTATAATTTTTTGTAATTGTCAATATGAACTTTATTTACAAGATATACAAGAAATTTACCTAAATCCGCCTAGGCGTTAGGTGCTAGCCCGCTGCCCGACTAGCGCCTAACATTTTTTAGAACCTTGATTTAAACCATGCTCCTGGTAATAACAGTGCTTATGCAAACGTTGTAGGTATGTTCCCTTTTACTGTTGCTTCTGTTAATTCCATATTTACAAAGCCTTGGATTTTGGATTGCGGGGCCACCAATGACATCACCTCAGACTACTTACTTTTCAATAAAACCGAACCTTCACTGATATCTACTGTTAAATTGCCCACTGGCTCTTTGGCCACAATCACTTCCTTCGGCACCATACCGTTCAATTCCGATATCACATTAGATAATGTTTTGTGTGTTCCTTCTTTTCACTTAAATCTCATGTCTGCTAGCCAAGTCACTAATTCTCTAAACTGTTGTGCCATTTTTTTTCCCACCTTTTGTGTGGACTTGGCTACGGGGAAGATGATTGGATCGGGTAAGCAACGTGATGGACTTTATTACATGTCACCGTTGCAACGGACGCCCATCTCCTGTCAAGTTTCCCACTCCTCCAATTTATGGCATATGCGGCTTGGACATACTTCACCTACTTGCCTTAAATTAGTATTTCCCTCATTATTCCCGAATAATATTTCTTTTGATAATAATTGTAACGTTTGTCCCGTAGCCAAACAAACTAGACTTCCGTTTCCGTTAAGTTTTATATTAACTCATAATCCATTTGATTTACTTCGTTGTGATATTTGGGGAACTCTTAAAATTCCCACGCATTCAGGGGCTCGATTGTTTCTCACTATTGTGGATGATTTTACTAGATGTACATGGATATTTTTGATGAAATATAAATCTGAAGCTCAAGACCTTTTAAAATCGTTTATTACCTTTGCTCATACTCAATTTCATGCCAAAATCAAAGCCATAAGAGTCGACAATGGGTCTAAGTTTTTTATCCATGAAAGATTTTTTTCTAAACCAATGGCATTGAATATCAACGCACTTGTGTCTACACCCTGCAACAAAATAGGGTTGTTAAACATAAGCATAGGCACATCCTCACCGTTGCACATGACTTACTATTCCAATCTCTCTTACCCCTTTCTTTTTGGGACGAATGTGTTTCCACCGCTATCTACCTCATTAATCGATTACCATCCCTTTTGTTATCCAATAGATCCCCTTTCAAATTATTATACAAGCGCTCACCATCGTTTGATCACTTGAAAGTTTTTGGTTGTTTATGCTTTTCCACTGTTGTTCACCCTACACACAAATTTGACCCTCATGTTAGGCGTTGTATTTTTGTTGGTTACGTAATTGGTCAGAAAGGTTGCAAACTTTATGATTTGGAGACTAAAACCTTCTTTGTCAGTCATGATGTTAAATTTTTTGAAAATACCTTTCCTTTCCACTATATGTCTCATTCAACCTCCCCACCTCACGAGGACATCCTTGCAATACCGTCCCTTCCCATCTTAACTGATACCCATGACCCCTCTCACAAGGTACCCAATATTCCCTCATTTCCACCATCCATTGACCCCACCCACATCAATATCTCACCTCCCATAAATTCGCCCACCTCATCTCATCGTGAAACGAGTGTGCTTCCTCCAGCCGTCCTATCTTCCACTAGACCCTACTCCTCCATCAATCATCATTCATCCTCCACATTACTTTTCCATCAAATTAGCTTCCTACACACACCAAACCTACCCACCTTTCCATCCTCATCCAGTCAGACACATCTCATTCTCTCGCCACATCATCATCTCCAGCCCTACGATAGTCCCATCGTCCTAAGCAACCTCCGGTTTGGCATAAAGACTATCATGTGACTAACCAAGTCAGTCATTCTCCTTCACAGCCTCGTCCTTCCTCAGGTACTCAGTATTCTCTTTCTAATTTTCTTTCATACTCACGTCTTTCTACTACCCATTGTGCTTTTCTAGCTAACATTATAGGTCCCACCAAACCCACTTCTTATGCTCAGTTTATCCTTGATCCTAATTGGTGACAGGCTATGCATGCTGAATTAGAGGCTTTACAACACAATAATACCTGGAGCATGGTTCCCCTGCTTGCTGGTTATAAACCTATTAGATGCAAATGGGTTTATAAATTCAAATACAAGTCTGATGGTACCATTGAATGGTACAAGGCTCGTCTTGTTGCAAAAGGATACACTCAAGTTGAGGGCATCGTTATCATGAAACTTTTTCTCCTATAGCCAAACTCACCATCCTCCGTTATCTCCTTACGGTCACTACTGCCCGTTGTTGGTTCATCCATCAATTAGACGTTCAAAATGCCTTTTTACATGGTGATTTGCATGGGATTGTATTCATGGAACCTCCTTCTTATCTTCGCCGATAGGGGGAGAACATTGTGTGTTAGCTCAACAAATCTCTCTATGGACTTAAACAGGCTTCTAGAAATTGGTTTTCCATTTTTTTAGATACCATTCAGAAAGCTGGCTATCAACAATCGAAAGCTGATTATTATCTTTTTACCAAGGTTGAAGGTACTTCATTCACTGTTGTCCTTATCTATGTAGATAACATACTTCTTACAAGAAATGATCTTCAAGAGATGGAACGACTCAAAACATTTCTTCTCACACGCTTCCGCATCAAAGACCTTGGTGATTTAAAATACTTTTTGGGTATTGAATTCTCTTGTTCTAAGAAAGGCATTTTCATGTCTCAAAAAAAAATATGCACTAGATATTTTGCAGGATTCTGGACTTATGGGGACACGTCTAGACAAGTTTCCAATGGAACAAAATTTGAAACCCACTCCCACTGACGGAGCATTGTTAGATGATCCCACCAAGTACAGAAGACTAGTCGGACGATTGATTTATCTTACTGTCACCAGGCCTGGCATAGTCTTTTTAGTTCACACATTGAGTCAATTTATGCATGAGCCTCGCAAACCTCATTGGGATGCAGCTTTACGAACTCTTAGGTACATCAAAGGCACTCCTGGTCAAGGCTTGTTATTCCCTGCCTCCGATAATCTTGAGTTAAAGGCCTTTTGTGATTCAGATTGGGGAGGTTATGGTGCCACTAAAAGGTCAATTATAAGGTATTGTGTTTTTCTTGGAAATTCACTTATCTCATGGAAATCCAAGAAACAAGATAATGTTTCTTGATCGTTTGCAGAAGCCAAATATCGGGCTTTGGCAAACACATGTTTAGAATTGACTTGGTTATGCTATATAATGCAAGATTTAAAGGTTCCGTAAAAGGCTCCCACACCATTATTTTGCGACAATCAAGCCGCCCTATATATTGCAGCTAATCCCGTTTTTCATGAGCGAATGAAGCATATTGAAATTGATTGTCACATTGTTCGAGAAAAACTGCAAGCTGGAATGATTAGTCTTTCACATATACCTACACGTTTCCAGTTAGCAGATTTATTTACTAAGGCCTTGGGGAAAGATCACTTTGTAACACTACGCGACAAGTAGGGACTTCATAATATTCACTCTCCAACTTGAGGGGGAGTATTAAGAAATATTATATTGTATTATATGTAAATATCTTGTATTATATTTTCCTAAATATGTTTGAGTCAAATCCCATTAAATATGGGTCACTGTTTCCTAGCCCTTAATGTAGGGTTGGTTAGTTGACTTGTGGTGTTTATATTGTACAACAATGAGATATATGAAATATTCAATCTGCCATTCTCATAGCCTTTACAGTGTTCAGTCATTTTAACATGTCTATCAATTATGGATGCATAATTTCTGGTCATGGCAGGGAAAAAATAAGATCACAGCCAATTAGATTGCTTGCTTTTATTTGTTTTTATTTTTTTATGTTAGAAATAACATTTGATGCAATACACGAGATTGACCATTACTTGAATTTGATGCACTTCTTTAATAAGATTTCATCAAAATTGAAGAAAATTGCCATTTAATTATTGGTTTTCTCTTCTAGGTGATTAGGAAGTCGTAAAAAAGGAGAGAGAGAAGGGGATGCAATATTGGCAGGGGCTGAAATCAGAAGATGATCCCTACAAACCCCACAAACCTTAAGATAAATCAGAACTAGAGTTCATAGAGCATTTCAGAGCAGTTCACAGAGTAATTAAGATATGAAAAACAAGAAAATTAATCTAAAAAAAAATGATCAGCAACTATAAACATGTTTCCTCCAGACCTTCTGGAAAAAAATTAATATACAATTAAGATAATGCATATTTTCCTTGTAATATTCAAGCAAGAACGTATATCTAAAGAAAATGTGGGTAATCGAGTAATGGCTGAAAAAGCTGTATTTTGGGGAGAGATCAAATGTGCCTTACGAAAGAGCTGTATTTAGCAATTTCTATTACTTCTACTTGTGAAACCAAGTAATGGTTGAATTTTGTGTGACCAGTATTCTATGACTTCTTTGACAACAAAGCAACCTCCGTTTCCTACTGTTTCTTCCGGTACCTCTAAGTGATTGCATTAACAATCTTGACAAAGAAGTCCAATAACATAAACCATACCAAAATGTTCCAAACTGCCAAGGATTCTGAATTAGACAAACTGAAATAAAACTGCCCTTGATATCAATATCGACAACATATAAATTAAAAGCCAATGTACAATAATGTATTTTAATCAGCAGAGTTACGTTGATATTGGACGAATGAGAAGATGTGAGATACTTTTCCTTTGCCGCATCAATTTTTTCAATAAGGTTAAAGAAGGACAGCAACAAAACCAGGAATGCAACTAAAAACCCAAATCAATACAGTCTCTATCCATTTAAGAAGTTGATTGTTGCAAACTAAGATGATCAAAACTGTTTGCATGTATAGAAAATAAGCAAACCACCACCATTAATCAGAAGCCAATACGTAACATACATTTGGTTGCCAAAATATATAACAAAAGTGAAAACTAAAACATTTTTACGTAAGTGAAAACTAAAACCTTATTTCCTTGAAGCAGCTCGGTCTTGATTGTCGGAGTTTGTCGGCCATCTTCGTTTCTCACTGTTTCTTTCAGCTGCCATTTGGTAGCTGGGGTAGCCTGGGTTGCTTGTCGACGAGCCATGCAATCTATTCTTTGGTGGGATGCTTCTGTGATTTGTACAGCGCGGTATATGTGCTAGCAGAGGAGTTGTAGCTATACCAACGTTGGTCGTGTGACTCAGGTGGCTTAAAGGTTCGCTGGTTCACGGGTGAACTTCAGCTGCCAGAGTTGTGCACATAATAATCTTTATTATAAAATGGCTCGTCGAAGTTGAGTCGTCGTCTGGCCGAATACAGCATGTTACTCTGTGTTTGAGAGCCAAGCCTATCGAAAACTCTATGGAGTCGAGCCAAAGACGGCTTATTACTCTGTGTTTGAGATGTTGTCGCAGCTGTAGGCACCAGTTGTGGTGCCTCAGCCTGAAGTGGTTGTGCCTTCAACTCAGTTATGATGATGATCGATTGGCATTGACTACATAGAACCATTGGGCTTTCAGTCTCTTGTGCTGGAGTCCGACATTAACTCGGCATAAGCTGGGTTTGAAAAGACTTAGGTGGCTCGTCCGAAAATAAATCAATCTTCAATCATGGCCGAAGGTTCTGTTTAGGGACATATTGCGTTGGGATGAACTCAACTTTTCCTTTTTCTTGTCCTTAGGTAGATGAGCATCTATCATGCTTACCGTCGTAGGAGGAAAATCATCGGTGTCGACTATCATTTGAGCTTTCTCGGAAAACTTGAGTTTGCCATTGTTGATCCGGCTTTGGATGGTGTTGTGAAATACAACATAATTATTTGTCATATACTTATTTGAGTTATGGTACTTGCAGTACGTCTTTCCTTTCAAATCTTTGGCCTTGGTGATATTGTACCCTAGCCAAAGCTTGATGATTTTTGCAAGTAACAACAGGTCGAAGATGGCGTCGGCTTTGGTGATGTCGGAAATGTAGACCTTCGGCATTTTGACGGCTGCTTCCACAGAGGCCGAGTGAGTTTTGACATCTTTGGAATTAGCGTGAGCCAATGCCTTGCCTACGTATGGTTTGTCAATTAATATCTCGGCTGCATTTGTACTAGCATATTGGGACTCTTTGCTTTCGGCCGATGCATAACTTACCGTTGTGTTATTGTAGATCGTCTTCGAGATTTTCTCTTTTTTGAGCAAATAATCATATTGCTTGGCATGTTGAGCCAGGTCATACATATCTCGGAAGTTTGCCCCTAAGAATTTCTTTTTGTACTCAACATCCAGGCCATTCAAGGCAAGCCTAACAAACTCGACCTTAGAAAGGGGTACTCGACACCAGTTTCTGGCCGATTTAAACCTCGTAAGATACTACATCGGTGATTCATTGGATGCTTGAGCCATCCTAGCCAAAGAAGAAACTGACATTTCGATCCCTGGCTGATAGAATTGCTCATGAAATTTCTTGACTAATTCCTCCTAGCTTTGGATGGAGTTGGGTGGGAGGTTGATGTACTATGCGAATGCTGTGCCTGTTATCGAGAAATTGAATAGTCATAGTTTATGAAAATCATTGTTAACATCTCCACAATGAGCAATGAATCGAGCCATATGTTCTAACAAGGACAAGGATGATTCTCCAGCGAAAAGGCTAAAGTTTGGAATTTTGAATCCCTTAAGATATTCGAACCTTTCTACAAAGGTTGGATATGGGTGAATGAATTTTGGGAACTTCAACCCCTTTTTTAAGGTCGAATCAATCATTCTCTGGACTTTGATCATGTCAACAGGCGCCGTCTCTACTCATTGGTCGATTTTGACCAAGCTGCTGCTAGGTTCACCACTTTTTCTAAAGTTAATCATTTTAGGCCGAGCAAATCCTATCTCGGCCTGTATCGGTGGCAATGGAATATTCTTTAGGAGATGAGGTTGCCTAGGTCAATCGACGTGTCCACCTTCGTGGGCTTTATTAACCAAAACTTCGAGGAATCTATTATTCACAGCGCTGTTATCATGCATCTCTTTAAGTATGCTTTTTACCTCTTGGCTGAACATTTGCTCAAATTTCTGAGATTGTTCTTCTAATTGTCGCCTGAGAAAATATCTATATGGTGGACCAAAGGCCTCATCATCGTCATCGTCACAATCTTCCACTAGTCATTCGACAAAGACGCATTTTGCCATTTTGATGGGGATTTTTGCATCATGAGTCTGACTGCCGAGATTAATTTCCTTTTCTCGGCGCGTTGTATTTATGACTTCATGTGTCACGGCAACAGGATGATTTTGTGCCTGTAACGTGCCATCTTATCCTGGGCTTTGGACTGTAGGTGGTAAATTAGTTGTGGACTTACCCATGACTGTTTACTTTTTGACTGACTGTGTTTCAATGGTCATGAACTTTGTAGATTTTGCACTGGGTCCCACCTGGCGTGCCAAAATGTTGATCCTAAAAACTACCTAGCCTACGTGGCGCGCATGTTGAGTAATTAATAAGCTAACTATGTCTTTCAGTTGTGTGTTGGGCGTGCCGAACTCTAATATTAAAATATATAGTGTAATATCCACCATCAGATGCCTTTTGGAAGGCAACGTGGGAAGAGGAAGAAAAAAAGGCTACATCCAACACCAACTTCAACTCCACTTTTCTTGAATGCAGGAGCGGCTTCTTTTTCATTCATTTATTTTTATCTGTAATTTCATTTTTGCACGTGTATTTTTTTACTTCGACAGGTAGTACGGGCATACTGAAAGTTTCATTCAAATGGGGCATTGGGTATCATGTGTACCCGGCTTCTGAAAAATAAAATTTAAAGATTGAGTCATTTAAAAAGATGACAACTAAGGTGTCAAATGCTAATAGGTTGGGAACACCAGGTATCATGTGTACCCGGCTTCTGAAAAAATTTCTCCTTTCCGCAGGGTCTTCCTGCACTGATCTTACCGGTCCACCACCATGAAGATTCGAAGAGAGAGAGAGATGCGGAGATGGCAGGACGGTTTTCGTGGTGGGAAAAGTTTTTCTTTTTCTTTTTTCAGAAACAAGGGCAAATTCTGAATATTGAAGACTAAAACAAATAAAAAGACAATTTGGGAAAGTTATGTAGTACGAGAGGTCGGAACAGAAAAGTCAGAGTCGACTACTCGGCATTTTCACTTTTAAACGCGTTCTGCCTTTTACTCGGCACTCGGTTTCTTTGTTTTACAACACCACTGCCGAGTGAATTTAATCGAAACACACTGCCGAGTTCATGGCGGAGAGCAATTGCAATCACAGTGAATTGTAGAGCTGCAGCTGCTTGTGCAAATTCTAGTCACAGTGAATTTAATCGCAACCCACTGCCAAGTTCATGGCGGAGAGCAATTGCGATCTTCCTGATCAATTGCAAGTTTCAAACTCTGCCTTTTACTCTGAACACGGTTTCTTTGTATCACCAAACCTTCAGATCAAAGCACTGCATTATATAATGCAGGCCACGAGTGAATTGTAGAGCTGTAGCTGCTTGTGCAAATTGCAATCACAGTGAATTTAATCGAAACCCACTGCTGACTTCATGGCGGAGAGCGATCGCGACCATTGTAAGTTTGATATGTTCGATAAAAATGTTTTGACTTTTTGCAATTCATTGCAATATGAGTATGTTGATCCAACCCAAGTTCATCTGTGGTTCTTATGTTTTCTTGAAAGTTGTCAATATATATATATATATAGACATGAAATATATCAAAATTTTCAACATAGATATTTTATTATGTGTTGATTATGATATGATTGAATGCAGCAAGTGAAATGGAAGTAAGACTCGACCAGAAATATCATCGATGGCTAAGTGCGCAGCAAATATGTAATGTTCTTCGAAATCCTAACTACACAATTTCTGAGAAGCCTGCAACTACACCACCAAGTATGACTTTCTGCTGCATTGCATTTGTTAAGAAATATTGTATTGGCTTATTTAACTCGAATTTTCTTTAGCATTTTAAGAATTTTATTTTTCTTTTTGCATCATTCTTCGAAGATTAATTTGGATGTGTATTGAAAATTCCCTTGATAAGTTTTGAACTGTTGGTCATTTGTATAAGAGGAAAGTTTATGTCAACCGGTGTTTATGTAAAGTATTGGTCGAGTTGGTCGATCATTTTCTTTTAGATTGCCCTCTCACATGAGATTTGTGGGTTTTTCTTCTCTTTATAAAATTAATCAAGCTATTTTTTATGCGAATTGATATTGGCGCTCCAAAATTCTCATTTGTGAGGAGTGCATAATAAGATTTTTGGAGTGTCAATAACAATACCCTTTTTTATTTATAAGAAATTAATTGGGATATAGTGTCATTGGCTTTCAAGAATATAAGAATCGACATTTGCATTGGATGTTACGACATGTTTGTTTTTATTAATTATTTTGGGATGCCTGTGAACATTGCATTGCTTTATTTGGAAACATATGAAACCTTTATTTGCTTGACACACATGATTTGTTTTAGGTGGATCCATTGTTCTTTATGATAGGAACTTGGTGAAGCATTTTAGAAAGGATGGCTATAAATGGAAGACGGCAAAAGATGGAAGGACTAAGGAAGGCCATGAGAAGCTCAAGGTAAGCATACGCCAAGGTTGATGTTATAAGAAATATGATGTATTAAGCATGACACTTAACCATACAACTATATTTATGTAACGTAATCAGTTAATCTTGTAGATGTTGATTTATTTTATGGAACAAATTGGCATGTTGGATATCGCCATTTATAATTTGATGTAGTATAGTTGGAAGAATTTTGGTACAAAATTGATATGGAGCAATGGCATGGTACAATTTCGATGTGTACATCTCTGTTAGGTTGAAGATTCCTTATTTTCCTAATTAAACTTATTGAACTATTGTTGTACATCTCTGTCAGGTTGAAGGTGTTGATGCATTGCACTGCTACTATGCTCATAGAGAAGATGGAAATTTTCACCGACGCAGTTTTTGGATGATTGATCAGTAAGTTTCTAAAAGAACTTAGTCTCTTTTTCGGCCTTAATGCAGTAATCTCTCCTCTAAACTCTAATATTTCACTGCTGCAGGAATTTCTCACATAGAGTTCTTGTCCACTATCGGGATGTAAAGGTTATGCCTTACACTGTCATTTATATTTTCAGTAGCATTTCATTCATCTGTCAAGTTAGTGCTTGAGATTCTTACACACCCTTTCTTTCAGTAATGTTCATTTTGTCCGTCATATCCATGTTCTACATTTAACATTTATTTTGATATATAATAAGATCAGGAAGACCAAATAAGGATTGGGAAAGGTGTTCTGCCTTCCAGCAAAATTGATGCATCAGGTGCTTGTTTTACATTGTCAAAATCTTTCTCCGATATTTGACACGAGTTCCTTTTCTTTTACAAATATTTTGGTTTTCTTTTTTTTGTATTATTTGTTCTCTGTGTTTATCTTCTATGTATTTCTTCTATTGTTGTTGTCTTCGCTTAACACGATAAATGTTGCAGCATATGATCACCAAGCAAGTTCTGGGTTACCCCCTGTTTCTGGATTGCAACATGATTTTGCTTGCTCTAGTTCCAATCCAAGTAATTTCCAGCATTCACAAGCAACAGATGTGACAAACTTGAATAGTGCTCAGATATTAGAGCCCGAAAACACTGTTTCAGGTGCTTGTTTTGCATTGTCAAAATCTTTCCCCGATATTTGTCACGAGTTCCTTTTCTTTTACAAATATTTTGGTGATTTTTTTTTTTTTTTTGTATTATTTGTTCTCCGTGTTTATCTTCTATATATTTCTTATATTGTTGTCATCTTTGCTTAACACAATAAATGTTGCAGCATATAATCACCGAGCAAGTTACGAGTTACCCCCTATTCTTGGATCGCAACATGAGATTGCTTCTTCTATTCCCAATCCAAGTAATTTCCAGCATTCACAAGCTACAGATGCGACAAACTTGAATAGTGCTCAGACATTAGAGCCCGAAACCACTGTATCAGGTGTTTGTTTTACGTTGTCAAAATCTTTCTTCGATATTTGTCACGAGTTCCTTTTCTTCTACAAATATTTCGGTGATATTTTTTTATTTATATTATTTGTTATCCGTATTTAGCTTCTATATATTTCTTCTACTGTTGTCGTCTTCGCTTAACACAGTAAATGTTGCGGCATATAATCACCAAGCAAGTTCTGGATTACCCCCTATTCTTGGATTGCGACCAAGTAATTTCCAGCATTCACAAGCTACAGATGCGATAAACTTTCAAGATTTTGGTGATTTGTTGAACAAAACTTGTTGGTTGTTTACCTTTGTTATTCCTTTGCCAGCTTTGCTTTCCATATTTCTCTGGAGATGTTCGTTATTTAACTTGACATTCTATAATGTGCAGACCCTAGTAATTGTGGAGGCTTCGAGAATTTATTCACTGGGTTACCTGGTACGTGGAATGTGATCCTGTCTTATTAAAGTAACTTGTTCCAGTGTATCTTTTGAATCTATATTGTCTTTGTCGATACATGAGTTCATTATATAGCTACTATTTGTCGAGTTGGTCAACAAAAAAAAGACTGAAAAGCTGTTTCATAGTCGCACGAAGAGGAAGACACTGAAACCTCTTTCCATAGTTTGTGTAGCCCAAATTCATCAAACTTTGGAGACGATGAACAGGTACTTGACAAGTACCTGTTTCATCAAGTACTACTTCTCTTTTATAATCATTTTGGTGATTTGACAATGTACAACAAGTACTACTTGTTGTACATTGGCAAATCTTTTTCCATAATTTGTCGTGGCTACCTTTTCTTTTATAATCATTTTGGTGATTTGGTAAACTAAACTTTGTTTGTTCCTTTAGTGTGAATGTACTACCTTTGTTAGTTTTGTAAAAAACTCAATCAAAGCACATCATGTGGAGCACATGTGGGCTTTGTTTTAAGGGTTTTTCACCACTCCATGACCCCTAGATGATTTTAGGTAAGAATTATGTTTACTACAACTCGTGTACACATATCTTTTGCTTCCATGAATTACGGATTCACCCAGCCACCATCAGATCGCCTCTTGAGTTTTCCTTGATACTTACAAGTAAAACTTGTTACCTTTTAAAAACCCATATCGTCTTTGTCAACACATGAATGAATTCGTTTAAATAGTTACTATTTGTTGAAACAGATTGCAAAGAAAGAGAGGTTGATTTTTTTTTTTGTATTATTTGTTCTCCGTGTTTATCTTCTATGTATTTCTTTTATTGTTGTCGTCTTCGCTTAATACAATAAATGTTACAGCATCTAATCACCAAGCAAGTCTTGGGGTACTCTATGTTCCTGGATATGAGATTGCTTCTTCTATTTCCAATCAAAGTAATTTCCAGCATTCACAAGCTACAGATGCGATAAACTTTCAAGATTATGGTGATTTGTTAAACAAAACTTGTTGGTTGTTTCCCTTTGTTATTCATTTGGCAGCTTCGCCTTCCATATTTCTCCGGAGTTTTTCATTATTTAACTTGACATTCTATAATGTGCAGATAATTGGCTCGAGAATTTACTTAATGGTATGTGGAATGTGATCCTTTGTTTTATTCATGTAACTTGTTCCGGTGTATCTTTTGAATCTATATTGTCTTTGTCAATACATGAGTTCATTAAATAGCTACTATTTGTTCAATTGGTCAATAAAAAAAAGACTGAAAAGCTGTTTCATATTTGCACGAAGAGGAAGACATTGAAACCTCTTTCCATAGTTTGTATAGCCCAAATTCATCAAACTTTGGAGACGATGAACAGGCACTTGACAAGTACCTGTTTCATCAAGTACTACTTTTCTTTTATAATCATTTTGGTGATTTGGTAAACTAAACTTGTTTGTTCCTTTAGTGTGAATGTACTACCTCTGTTAGTTTTGTAAAAAACCCAGTCAAAGCACATCATGTGGAGCACATTTGGGCTTTGTTTTAAGGGTTTTTCACCACTCCATGACCCCTAGATGACTTGAGATAAGAATTATGTTTACTACAACTCGTGTACACATATCTTTTGCTTCCATGAATTACGGATTCACCTAGCCACCATCAGATCGCCTCTTGAGTTTTCCTTGATACTTTTAAGTAAAACTTGTTACCTTTTAAAAATCCATATCGTCTTTGTCAACACCTGAATTCGTTCAAATAGTTACTGTTTGTTGAATCAGATTGCAAAGAAAGAGAGGTTGAGGAAGCTGTTTCTTCACATTTTTGTTGTACATTGTCTGTGTTTTTCCAAAAAATTTCAAGATTTTGGTGATTTGTTTAACAAAACTTGTTGGTTGTTTCCCTTTGTTATTCCTTTGCCAGCTTTGCCTTCCATATTTCTCTGGAGTTGTTCATTATTTAACTTGACATTCTATAATGTGCAGACTCTAGTGATCGGGGAATCCCCGAGAATTCATGTACTGGGTTACCTAGTACGTGCAATGTGATCCTTTTGTCTTATTCAAGCAACTTGTTCCAATGTATCTTTTAACTCTATATCGTCTTTGTCAATACATGAGTTCATTAAATAGCTGCTATTTGTTGAATTGGTCAACAAAAAAAAACCTGAAGAATCTGTTTCATATTTGCACGAAGATGAGGACACTGAAATCTGGGTTAAGATGGTGGACAATGGCACGATAATTTTTTTCTTTTGTTTTGCACTTTTTTTTCCCTATGCTTACAAAGTTTAAACCATTATTGTTCAGATGCAGCCTGCACCAACTCGAGAGTCAGCTCAAGTGCTGCGGTGGAGCCAAGTCATTCATCTCTTGGAAAAAGGCAATGCGGTAAATTCTCAAGTTGCATCATTACAAAAACTGCGTTGATTTTTTCTCATTCATACACTTAATTCCTAGAGGCAGTCTCTAGATAGTTTCTTAGCTGAGGGTGATGACTTATTTCTAGACTCCACTAAGTCCAAGGCCACACCCTTTGCAACCATTGAAGGAGTAGATGAAGACGAAGAGGGAAACGATACAAACCAAGCCTGGAAGCGACTCAAAGTCACATGTGGCCAGAAGGTAGACTCAGCCACCCAAAGTAACTAGTGGATGAAACCCCCAATTATTTCATGTTCCAAAACTAACATTCCTTGTTTCTCATTACAGAATGCGACTTAGATTCCTTCTTTTACTACGGTCTTCCTTCGTTTCTAAACTTCTGACAATTTTTTGTTGTGGTGGCTCAAAAATTACAGCCACCAGTTCCACAACCAACCGCAACCATTGGGATTGCTACTTCTGCCGCAACCAACATGACTGCTGCTCTTGAGTCTAGCAATCCAGCCATGCTGCAATCAAGACCAACCTCAGATGCCAACCAAGATTTTGTCCAAGACGTTGAGGTAAACACCATTTCATCTTTGATTTGTACGTGTGTATGTGTGTGTGCGTATTTTTTATTTATTTTTTAATCTTTTGATCCTTCTTTATTTGAAACTTTTCGTTAACAAATCTGTTTGAACATAGAATCAAGAGAAGGAACTCGAGCCTACCTCCACTGAGCTAGAAAATGGCAAAAGCAAGGCTGTCGTTCAAAATTATTTTGGGACGGGAAAGGTACGTACACAACTTTCTTTAATTCAACATCCCTTAGGTCTTGTCAAGTTTGAAGGTAAAACATGGATTAGAAAATAGTAGAATTTGGATGGATAAGTTTCCTTTAAAACTAAACTATCTTCTAGCTTCAACTTGGACATAATTTGGAAGTTGGCATCCATGTCTTTGTTTGACATACATCGTATATATCTATTCCATTCCAGCACTTGACACTAGCTTAACGAGGCCTTAATAGTTTTCTCCAACGTCTTTCTATTGTAGAGTCATGAGTTTTCAGAAGTTGCGGTGATGGACTCCTGTAAAAGCCTCCATGCTCTTTACGACCGAGCGTCTGCAACCAATACACTGGCCAGCTCCTCCATTTCTACTCCTACCAGAGACTCGCAAGACATAGCGACAATCAGAACTATTCTAGAAATGGACTTTACTATTATGGCTGGCGATGTTCAACGAACTGAGAAGATCTCACTCATCAGGAGCTTCGTAGATTCTGAATGCTCTAACATCGGCATCAGAACAATGATTTTGTCAATATTGAATCTGCTTGAGCAACCTCTTCGAGCCTATTCCGAGCACGATAAGGGCAAAAACTTGAATGACCAAGTCGAAGCTACGATAAAGCGTCTTGAACCTAAGGTTCAGTTTTGGGATAGCAAGAAGAGAGAACTTCAGGAACTTGAGAAATTGAAAATGCAGATTGAAGCCGACCTGGCTGCAATACGTGCTGAAATTGATGGCAGCATGAAAGAAACTGAACCGATCCAGGCAAAACTCAAGGAATTGCTCCGACAGCGAGATCAATTTAAAGAAAATGAGGATTATCTCAAGGCCAGCTTGGATATTGGAGAGGGCATCTGGACAATCACGAAGAACGTAATTTCAGGGACCACCTTATTCCGAGTATGATAAGGTTCAGTTTTGTAATAGCAAGGAGAGAATTTCAAGAGCTTGCCAAATGGAAAATGAGTATTGAAGTCAGGTAGGCTGCAATACTTGCTGAAATTCATGGCGCCGTCAAAGAGACTGAGCGTAATCTCAAGATCCAGGCACAGCTTGAGAAATTGCTCCTACAGCAAGATCAATTTAAAGAAAATGAGGGTAATCTAAAACCCAACTTGGATATTGGAGATGGCATCTGGACAATCACGAAGAACGTAATTTCAGCGACCACCTTGATTGGGCATGTTAATTGCAGAGACGTTTGTGATAAACACCCAATGTTGGAATGTAACCCTTCAGCTGAAGATTGACGGCTAAGATCATCTCACAAATGTTTTCCATTTCAGTTTGAATGTCAGTCATTGGATCATAGTCCACATGGTTACTCAATGTTGTATCTAGTTTTAAGTAATAGAATTAGACATGTGGCATTATCTCATAGGATGATACCAATGAATGGTTGAGATTATATTGTGTGTTGGAGGGTGAAGGATCTCCCTTCCTTCCATATGCAATGGTAACAAAATGTATGCGTGTTCAGTGTGTGAAATGTGAGAAGCATAATTTCCTTTCATCTTCCTCTTGAGCATTGTCTGTCTTTCTTTGCACAGAACCTCCATTGAAACACATATCACCAATCACAAACACTAACACCCAATTGGTTTTCATGGATGTACCAAATCAACAATAACCCAATTTTCTTTATAAAAATTTATTTAAGATTTGGTCAAGTCATTTTTTTTTTTTTTTTTTCAATCATGGTTAATATTTAGGAAAGTTGGATATAACTGTAGGTTCGACCATGCGAGATTCTTTGTTGAGGTTTTTCGGACTAGCTATATTTATTATTAGTTATGAGGTGAACTGTTAATTTAGTATTTCAATTATCACCTGAGTGAAAATTAGGGTCTTAAACTATTTTTTATTTTTTTTTAGAAAAAAATCTGTTGATTACATCTCTAATATTAGATTCAAAACTACTATATTCAGTTTTTCATCAACTTAAGTCACGTTATGTGCATGTGATACACATTGGAGGGTAGATTGGCAATTTTTCATAAAGAAATAGCGTATGAAATTAAATTTGAAGGGTAAATTAGACGTTTGATTCGCAACGTATATTAAACGTTAAGGGCCTATAGGCGAGAAAATGATGGTATTATACTCTAAAGTGTGTCAAATGACTTAAGTTGACAAAAAATTAGATAAAATAGTTTTGAATATAATAGTAGAGATGAAATTAGCAATTTTTAATGAATTAAGGGACCTAATTTTTACTGAGTTGATAGTTTAGGAACTAAATCGACACTTCATCATTATACCTATAAGATTTAAGCTAAGTTTCAAATTAGGCCATTTGTTAAATCTCCTTAAAATTTTGAAAATTTATCAGTTTACACTTTTTGTATATTTTAACGTCTATTATATTTTAATTGTGCCTTGCATATCAACTCAATTATAGATTTTACGCTCATCATGTCATCAATTTAGTGAAAATTTAAATAATTTATTAGATAAAATGTGTAATTTAATACAATTTAAGAATATTTTTTTTTCGGAAGTGGGTTAATATCATTACCAAACACGAAGTAACAGTACAAGGTCCAAAGATACAAAAGCATAAACAAACAAAACAGGAAAGATCCAAATTAGCCCAAATGACCCAACAAACAAAAAGGCCCAAACCCTAAAATACAACAACAGAAACCCAAGGCTTCCCTTGCTGCACCCGCCGCCGAGCATCCCTACCAGCACAAACCCTCGCCACCAACCAATCGACGTCGCGCCGTTGCAACATCCAACCACAAGCACCTGTTCGAACACAGCCACACAGACGAGAACCAAGAACCATGTATAGGAAGCCCGTGGGATTCCACGAGCAACACTGCCAACAAAGGCAGACAGTGAGAAGGTGGTGGTGTTGAATACCCGAGCCGATGGGAACACCGGAACTCTACACACCATCTCGAAATACCGCAACAAGCCGCAATTATGAAGCGGTTGTAGATCGGAGTAGAGATGAGCAAGGAGTAACGCCGATGGGGGTATGAAGAAATGGGTAGATCCGAAAGAAGAGCAGGGGGAAAAACAGCAAAAAGGAAGACAACAGAACAAAGAAAGCACAACCACCGACCCCAGCAACAGCTAGGGTTGGCGGCATCGGAGTTGATCAAAAGTGGAACCCTCACACAAGCGGTGGTGAGAAAGGTCTCTCAAGCAGAGAGAAAGTCTCTCACAAGGAAAGAAAGAAAGCCTAACGTTAGGACCACTGTTTTTTTTTTTTATCCAATTTAAGAATCTTAGGACACTGCAAATAAATTCAATTTCACGCCCAATTTGAAAATCACCCTGGAGGGTGCAAAATATAATTAGGCCAAGTTTTTCAAAACTGTACATTTCTTAATTTTTTTTATGTTTATGTTTTTACCCGCTCTCTCTCTCTGCCTCTCCATTTCGTCGCAGCTATTCAATTAGATTGACTGGACGCCGCACACACTAATCGACCCGCTGATGTCTCCGAAACCCAGACCGCACCGACGAATTCATTTGACGCCGGAAATTTGTCGGATTCCATCGCCTGCGGTGATCTACCGGAAGAGGACAGAGGTGTTGTGGGTAACTCATGTTATTTCCGTCGCTCAGCCTCACCAGAGCTCCAAGCCTCTCCATTTGTTCCTCAACAAGGACGCCTCCATGTGCCAACACCTCCTCGACCTCCGCTCCGTCGGTACCTCCTCTCTCTCTCTCTCTCTAGGATTCGATTCGCAATAACCTATCTCGCATTGAAAGATCCACACATTTTTAGGGGTTCTGTGCTTATTTTTGTTAGGAAGGCGGCTGGAAGAATCTGGACTTCTGAACGAGTCGCTGCTATCACGGAGCAATTCTTGGGATTACATATGCCGTTGGTTTGTCCCGACGGCGCCGTTGTTGCGTATACTTGGAAGCGACAGCTCGCCGGCCAAGCTGGCGTGTCTGCGGTTGACCGGACCAGATTGGTCTATATCCTTTACTTAAAAAATTATGATTAAAGGAAAGCTTTTTTTTACTTCAAAATTTCCAAAGCATACATAAACTTGTGTTCCAAAAAATTATAGATTTTGAATAGTTTTCCACTAAAGAGGATATGGAGAGCAAATACAAGTTTCATATTTTGACCTATGAAGCCATTTCTTGAATTTTGTCATTCCATGTTTTAGGTTAGCTCTCAAGGCCTTCACTGATCAGAAAAGGCATTTTTTTTACTCACCTTGATGAGGCGTCAAATGGTCAATGTAATGAGTCAGCTTCGAAGAAGCATCGCTTTTCCCAAGCACCGGTAGCACATAATCAAGAAGAGGTTCTAGATTTCAAAACACTGTCAGAGGTTTTAGCGCTTTTCGAAAAGGTTCCTAATTTGAAAGTTTCCACATATGAACGATTGGATTGGTTGAAACGAGCATCTTCACTGCCAGAAAATGAGAGTTCCAGTGAAACATTAAGGGATCATAGTTATCACAGTTCAAGTGAGTTACGATCAGGTCCGCTTGATGTTGCACCAGATAAGGTTGCTGTCATTGAGTCGCTGTTTTCCTTCTACCGTCAGAGCTGTACTTTCATTGCATACTGCTGGTTCTATTGACCCAGATGCAGTGGCTTTCTTTTCTCCAGCTGAACTTCGTATATTTATAAAAAAATAAAAAATAAAGCTTATTATGTTTCATTTGATCAAATTACATTTTTTACCTCTGAAACCTTTTACTGGCTTTGAAGTTATTGATGTTACATTTTTTATGCAGCAAGTGTGGACGGCTGCTAACAATGGACCGGAAATCAGCTCTACTGTTACCTCCAGTTTGTCGTCCTTATTGGCAGTTCACCACATCGAATGCGTCATCAAATTTGAATGTTTCCGGGGCTTACCATGTGGGTTGTTTCTCAGAGGAATTGTGATCTCCACTGATGACAGGTAAAAACTGTCCATTGTCTCACATGTTGAATTGGCAAGATAAAGAAATTATAATACGTCATTCAAAGAACTCCCACTAGAATGTTGAATTTTACATCTTTTCCTAATTTGCTTGAAAGCTACTGGGACATGAACTTTTCTTTTATGTTATTTTTGTATTATTTCAGGGAGATGGTTATAATCAAATTATCTGCACTATAACCTAAATAATTCGCTAGAGTGTAAGTTTTCAAATTTTAGTTGCTGCTATCCGAGTACACAAATCATCTTACATGCGTTGTTTGCAAACTATGAAATCACTTAACTGGTTTTTGCAGTGATATACAACTGTTTCTGGCGATTCCAAAGCTACTGTAGAGCATGACAAATTGGTGATGTAGGAAAAAGAGCGACGGTAGAACTGTATAAGAAATAAGAGAGAAAGAAGGGGAACTAGAATTGGGAAAGGTTAGGAAAATTAAAATCAACCTTGTCAATCAATTATTAGAAATATGGTGCATCCTTTAAAGCAATTGCAAATAATCTACTCCATAGACTAATTAATAATTTCACATAAGTCTTAAGTGAATAAAGAGAGAATTCAAATTAGTTGGCAATATTAAATACATATATCTAATTTCGAGTGTTTGTGACAATGCATAAAATGAATCACAGTTTTCTTGTTGTCTGCGTCGTCAATTTGTTTTAGCAAATTCTACAGCCATTTCATACTTCATGACGGTCCTATCAATTGTATGTGTCAGCTGTACTGGCACCAGAACAATGTTTATGGGTTTTTTGAAGCAGCTAGAACAATATGTTCCAGCCTACTCCAAAGCCTATTCCGAGTATGATAGGGGCAAAAATTTGACTGACCAAGTCGAAGCTACGAAACAGCTTCTTCAACCCAAGGTTCAGTTTTGTTATAGCAAGGAGAGAGAATTTCAAGAGCTTGCGAAAGCAAAAATGACGATCGAAGGCAAGCAGGCTGCAGTACTTGCTGAAATTCATGGCATAATTGCTGAAATTTGTGGTGCCATCAAAGCGATGCTGGAACAAGTTGAGAAATTCCTCCTACCGTAAGATCAATTTAAAGAAAATGTGGGTAATCTTGTTATGATCCAAACTCAGAACCTTAACTCAGACCTGCAAGTATGTGACAATGGTGGATGGAGGAATACAGAGAAGAGCTAGAAAGAGAGAAGAGTATTTTTTTTTTTTTTAAATATATTTCTTTTTGAATATTCGTTGTTTCTTCCCTTTCACAAGTGGCTACATATATGGTTCCCCAAAACTCTCAAAGCCAGCTGGCATAACTAATTACAAAACAACTTAATCAAAATTCTTATTTAATTGCTAAACTATGATTAAGATAATCACAAATATAACATTGCCTTGCCCTTCCGTTAAACCTTGTCCTCCAGGTTGCTGTTAAAACTTGAATCCTGGAAATTTTGCAGTGAACTCATCATAATCTTCCCAAGTACATTCTTCAGCGTTCTTGTCCTTCCATTGAATGAGCAGTTGAACCCCAGCTGCATTGTTCTTCTTGTAGACTCTTCTTTGCAGCACTGCTGCGGGTTCTTGAGCTTGTAGTCCATCATCAGTCACTAGTGGTAACAGTGGCACAAGATTAACATCAGGACCCACATGTTTCTTTAAGCAACTGACATGGAAGACAAGATGTATCTTAGAGGTCTCAGGAAGCTTTAGCTTGTAGGCCACACTGCCAACTTTCTCTAATACTTCGAAGGGGCCATAGAATTTTGGGTGAAGTTTGTGGTATGCATGAGTTGCTAGTGATTGCAACTGGTAGGGAATAAGGTTCAAGTAGACCCAACCTCCCACCTCAAAGGTTCTTTCACTCCTGTTTTTATCCGCTTGCACCTTTATTCTGTTTTAAGCAATGATCAGATTAGTTTTTAGCATTGTCAACATTCTGTCTCTTGCCATCAATCCCTGTTCATCACTCTCCAGTTTAGCAGAACCAAGCTCATAAGAGGCAATGTGTGGAGGAGGGTAGCCATATACAATTTTGAAAGGTGTGAACTTGGAGGCAGTGTGAAATGAAGTGTTGTAACTCCATTCAGTCCAAGGAAGCCACTAAAGCTACTTCTTGGGTTAGCAGCTAGTGAAGCATCTCAGATAGGTTTCTAAACATCTGTTGACAACCTCCGTCTGTCCATCACTTTGTGGGTGATAACCCGAGCTTATGCATAACTTCGATCCTTGTAGTCTAAAAAACTCCCGCCAAAAGGCACTAAGAAAAATGGAATCCCTGTCACTCATTATGGTCAGTGGCATGCCATGCAATTTGAAAATGTTTTCCACAAATTCTTGTGCTACCATGCTAGCAGTGTATGGGTGCCCCAATGCTATGAAATGCCTATACTTAGAAAGCTTGTCCACCACCACTAAAATGATTGACTTCCCCTTGCATGAAGGCAATCCGCAAATGAAATCGATACTTATATCTGTCCAGGCTTGCTATGGAATTCGAAGAGGCTGCAGTAACCCAGGTGGTGATATTGTTTCATACTTATTCTGTTGACAAGTCCTGCATTCAGCCACCCAAGCTTTTATATCTTTTTTCATCCCAACCCAATAAAAACCTCTTTTCAATCTTTGGTAAGTCTTCAATACCCCTTCATGACCTACTGTGGGAGTAGAGTGATGCTCCTCAAAAACTTTTCTCCTCCAACTAGAATCAACTCCTAATAAAATCCTATGCTTGTATTTCAAGAAGCCATTATCCAGTTCATACTTAGGAGCAGTGATAGTAGTTCTAGGATCTTGATCTCGTACCTCTACTTCTTGTTTCTTTGATCTAACCCACAGATCATGTTCTAAATCTCTCCTGAGGTCATCCAACCACCCAAAATAGGGATAAGTAGTAACCAATAATTCTCCATTCTCCTCTAAAGGTAGCTCAGAAAGAGGTGGTGACCTTGGAACCCGAGAGAGAGAGCATTTGCCACAATGTTTTCCTTGCCATGTCTATATTGCACCTCATAATCAAGTCCCAACAATTTGAACACCCATTTTTGTTGGAATGGGGTGTTGGTTCTTTGACTCAAGAATGATGGCAATTAGCTCATTTTCATAAGTTGACAATGCCTGATTTCTTCGACCTAAAGCTTGGTTGGCAAAAGCAATAGGCCTCCCATGTTGCTGCAAAACTGCTCCAATACCTAAACCAGAAGCATCACACTCAACTATAAATGGTTCTGCAAAGTTGGGTAGAGCTAGCAATTAGGGTGAAGTCATGGCTTGCTTCAATTTCTGGAAAGCTACCTCAACTGCTTCTGACCACAGGAATCCCTCTCTTCCAGTGAGTTTGTACAAAGGCTGGCAAATTTTGCCATATCCAGGTATAAATTTTTGTAGTAGCCTGTTAACCCCAAAAATCCCCTTAACTCCTTAACATTCTTAGAAGCATGCCACTCCAATATAGCTTGGATTTTTGCAGGATCTGCAAAAACTCCCTCACTGGATACTATATGGCCAAGGTATTCCACTTGGTGCTGCCCAAAAGAACACTTTTGTTTCTTGACAAATAGTTGATGTTGTTGCAATAATTCTAGAGTTTTTTCCAAATGCACTAGGTGCTCATCCCACGACTAACTATATATCAATATGTCATCGAAGAACACAAGGATTAACTTCCGTAAGTAAGGTTTAAAAATGTCATTCATGAGGCTTTGAAATGTTGCAGGGGCATTAGTGAGGCCAAATGGCATAACCAGGAACTCATAATGGCCCTCATGAGTTCTAAAAGCTGTTTTTTCAATGTCATCCTTATGCATTCGAATTTGGTGATAGCCGGACCTTAGATCAAGCTTTGAGAAATAGTGAGCTCTATATAATTCATCCAAAAGATCATCAATCAATGGAATATGATACTTATCCTTGACTGTGAGTCTGTTCAATTCCCTATAATCCATGCATAACCTCCATGTCCATTCCTTTTTCTTCACCAACAGCACAGGGAATGAGAATGGACTGTGACTATGCCTGATGAACCCTGATTTTAGAAGTTCCTGCACTACTTTCTCAATTTCAACTTTCTATGTAGGGCCATAATGGTAAGGCTAAATGTTTTGAGGCTTAGATCCTTGGATAAGTGAGATTTTGTGATCCTGTGCTCTATGTGGAGGCAATTGTGAAGGAATATGAAACACTGCATCAAATCTTATTAAAACTGCTTGTAACTTTTCCATTTGTTGAGCACTGAGGGTGCCAGTATCCTTTGGTGAAGACTCCATTGAATACAATAAAGCTCCCAAGTTAGAATCATAGAATTCCTTGTTGAGCTGCTGCAATGACATTTCCTGGACAGTCAGCTGTGGTGGTATACTATAGGATAGTTTGAACTTGTTTTGGCCCACTTGAAACTCCATTGTGAGTAATTGAAAATCCCAGAGTACCGGACTCACCATAGACAACCATTGCACTCTCAACACCAAGTCACAACCCCTCAAAGGCAATGCAAACAAATCAGTGTGACAATGGTATCCTCCCAATTCCAACGGAATGTGTCCACAACAACCCTGACTTTTGATTTTGCCTTCATCTGCTATCATTACTTCAAATGGTTTGGTTGTTTGTAAAGACCACCCCAATTTCTTAGTGAACCTAGAATCAATAAAGTTGTGGGTACTACCTGAGTCGAGGAGGATTCATACGGGTTGGCCCTTAACACTACCCAAAACCTTCATAGTTTGTAGGAAGCGCTTAGCATTCATGCCATAAAATGCACATTCACTCAGTGTCATTCCTTGCAACTCAGTTTGCACAGCCTCGTCATTCTCCTCACACAATTCCCCATCATCACACACATCTAACAAAAGCAACTGTTTATGTGTACATTTATGCCCCATGATCCATTTCTCAAGGCAAAACCAACATTCCTCCCGGTCTTTCTTTCTCTGTACTTCCTCATGAGCGAACTTACAATATGGTAAATTGGGAGTTTTACGATATGATTAAGATAATCACGTATATAACATTTCTCAAGACCACGTTGGATATTGGAGATGTCCTCTGGACAACCTTTAAGAAGATAATTCACCAGCACTGACCTGCGACTAACAAGCTTTTAACAAGGACATGCATGGAACATTTTGGGGAGAGATCAAATGTGCCTACCAAAAGAGCTGTATTTAGCAATTTCTATTACTTCTACTTGTGAATTTTGTGTGACTGGTATTCTGTGACTTATTTGGCAACAAAGCAACCTCTGTTTCCTGTTGTTTCTTCCAGTACCTCCGAGCGGTTGCATTAACAATCTTGACAAAGAAGTCTAACAGCATAAACTATACCAAACTATTCCAAACTGTGAAGGATTCTAAATTAGACAAACTGAAATAAAACTACCCCTGAGATCAATATCGACAACATATAAATTAAAAGCCAATGTACAAGGATGCATTTTAATTAGCAGAGTTACCTTGATATTTGACAAAGGAGAACTGTGAGATACTTTTCCTTTGCCGCATCAATTTTTTCAATGAGGTTAAGGAAGAACAGCAGCAAAACCAGGAATGCAACTAAAAACCCAAATCAATACATTCTCTATCCATTTAAGAAGTTGATTGTTACAAACTAAGATGATCAAAACTGTGTGCATATATAGAAAATAAGCAAACCACTACCATTAATCAGAAGCGAATACGTAACATACATTTGGTTGCCAAAATATATAGCAAAAGTGAAAGCTAAAACATTTTTGCATAAGTGAAAACTAAAACCTTTTTTCCTTGAAAGAGCTCCATCATGATTGCCAGAGTTTGTCGACCATTTTCGTTTCCCACCGTTTCTTTCAGCTGCCATTTGGTAGCTAGGGTAGCCTGGGCTGCTTGTCCACAGGCCATGCAGTCTATTCTTTAGCGGCAACGCTTCTGTGATTTGTACAACGCGATATATACGTTAGCAGAGGAGTTGTAGCTATACCAACATTGGTCTTGTGACTTAGGTGGCTTGAAGGTTCATTGGTTCACGGGTGAACTTGAGCTGCCAGAGTTGCGCGCATAATAATCTTCATTATAAAATGGCTCATCGAAGTCGAGTCGTCGTCTGGCCAAAGACGGCTTGTTACTCTGTTTGAGTGCCAAACCTATCGAAAACCCTCTAGCGTTGGCCTGCACTGAGCACTTTGTGAGATGTTGCCGCAGCTGCAGGTGCCAGTTGTGGTGACTCAACAGGAAGTGGTTGTGGTTTTGGCTTAGTTATGATGACGGTCTATTGGCATCAACTACACAGAAGCATCGGGCCTTCAATTTCTCCTGTGCTGGAGTTCGACATTGACTTGGCATAAGCTGGGTTTGAAAAGGACTTGGGTGGCTAGTCCGAAGATAGATCAATCTTCAATTGCGGCCGAAGGCTCTGTTTGAGGACATACTGCATTGGGACGAACTCGGCTTTTCCTTTTTTCTTGTCCATAGGTAGATGAGCATCTACCATGCTTACCGTTGCTGGAGGAAAAGGATCGGCGTTGATTATCATTTTAGGTTTCTCGGAAAACTCGAGTTTGCCATTGTTGATCCAGCTTTGGATGGCATCACAAAATACAACATAATTATTTGTCATATGCTTGTTTGAGTTATGGTACTTGCAGTACATCTTTCCTTTCAAATCTTCGGCCTTGGGGATATTGTGCCCTAGCTGAAGCTTGACGGTTTTTGCAAGTAACAGCTGGTCGAAGATGGTGTCAGCATTGGTGATGTCGAAACTGTAGACCTTCGACGTTTTGACATCATTGGAATTAGCATGAGCTAATGCCTTGCATACGTACGGTTTGTCAATTATTATCTCGGCTGCATTTATACTAGCATTTTGGGACTCTTCACCTTCGGTGGATACATAACTTACCGTTAGGTTTTTATAGATCATCCCTCGGGCTAGGGGTTTTCGAGATTTTCTCTTCTTTGAGAAAATAATCATATTGCTCAACATGTTGAGCCATTTCATACACATCTCAGAAGTTTGCCCCCAAGAATTTCTTTTTGTACTCAACATCCAGGCTATTCAAGGCAAGCCTTACAAACCCGACCTTAGGGAGGGGTACTCAGCACCAGTTTCTAGCCGATTTAAACCTCATAAGATACTCTATCGGTGATTCGTCAGATGATTGAGCCATCTTGGCCAAAGAAGAAACTGACATTTTGATCCCTTGCCCATATAATTGCTCATGAAATTTCTCGACTAATTCCTCCCAACTTTGGATGAAGTTGGGTGGAAGGTTGATGTACTATGCGAATGTTGTGCCGTTTAACGAGAAATTGAACAATCGTAGTTTATGAAAATCACTGTTAACATCTCCACAATGAGCAGTGAATGGAGCCATGTGTTCTAACGAGGACAAGGATGATTCTCCAGCGAAAAGGCTGAAGTCTGGAATTTTAAATCCCTTAAGATATTTGAACCTTTCTACAAAGGCTAGATATGGGTGAATGAATTTTGGGAACTTCAACCCCTTTTTTAAGGCCAAATTAATCATTCTCTGGACTTCGAACATGTCAATAGGCGCCGCCTCTACTCCTCGGTCAATCATTTTAGGCTGAGCAAATCTTATCTTGGCCTGTATTGGTGGCAAGAGAATATTCTTTAGGAGAGGAGGCTGCCTAAGTCGATCAACGGGTCCACTTTCATAGGCTTTATTAACCAGAACTTCAAGGAATTTATTATTCACAGCCCTGTTATCATGCATCTCTTCAAGTATGCTTTTTACCTCTCGGCCGAACATTTGCTCAAACTGCCGAGATTGTTCTTCTAATCGTTGCCTGAGAAAAGATCTAGATGGTGGACCAAAGGCCTCATCATCGTCATCGTCACAATCCTCCACTAGTCATTCGACAAAGACGTATTTTGCCATTTTGGTGGGGATTTTTGCATCATAAGTCTAACAATTGAGATTAATTTCCTTTTCTCGGCGCATTGTATTGTGGCTTCATGTGGCATAGCAACAGAAGGATTCTGTGCCTGTGATGTGCCATCTTATCCTATGCTTTGGACTATAGGTGGCAAATTAGTCGTTAACTTACCCATGACTGTTTTCTTTTTTACTGACCGTGTTTCAATGGTCATGAACTTCATAGCTTTAGCACTGGGTCCCACTAGGCGTGCCAAAATGTTGACCCTAAAAACTACCTAGCCTACATGGCACGCATGCTGAGTAATTAATAAGCTAACTACGTCATTAGGTTGTGTGTGGGGCTTGCCAACTCGTTGATCGAGTTCGGCTAGAGAGTAAAATATGTTGATGTGGCGTTGGGTGAGCTTCTAACTTCTTGATCTCGCGATTGGGGCCGAGGAAGAAACACGTCTCAGCCTTCGAGTTCTAGAACCTAAATACAAGGCTGCTAGTCTTTTCGAAGTTCATGAATCGTCGGCGTCAAGTTCAGTCTTGGTAATTATATTCGTGAGAATATAAGTACACCGAACTGGTACCAGACTGTACGGACTCGAAATAAATAAGTGTCTTGATTGTAAATATGGTTTAGCCGTCAGAATGCCGAACTCTAAAATGTACTTGCGAATATCCAATCATTAAATAAACTCAGGTTTTAATGTGCTGAGCCTAGTAACACCTTACTTCGCTGAGAAGGCTGATGAAATGACCTCTTCAACAAGGACTCGGAAATCCTTATTAACCGAGACTTGGATAATAACTAGTCGGTCTCAAAGAAGTTGGTCAATCAATAAGATCATTCTCATGAGCTTTGTTGTTTACTAGAATTTTGAGCAACATAATATTCAAAGCACCATTATTGCGTACTTCTTCAAGTATGCTTTTCATATCCCGACTAAACATTTGCTCAAGCTGCTGAGATTGTTCTTCCAATCGTCGTCGGAGAAAAGATTTAGATGGTGGACTAGAGATCTTATTGTCGTCGTCATCGCAATCCTCCACCGGTCCTTCGATAAAACCATCTTTTGCCGTTTTGGTAGTCTAGGTGAAGATTACCACATCATGACTCTGACTGCCGAGACTAATTTCCTTTTCTCAGCGTGATGTACCTGTGGCTTCAGGTGCCACGGCAACATGAAGTTCCTATGCTTATGCCGCACTGTCTTGTGCTAGGCTTTGAACTATAAGGGGTAAATTAATAGTTGACTTACCTATAACTGTTTTCTTTTTTACTAACCATATTTCAATGGTCATGAACTTCGTAGCTTTAGCACTAGGTCCCACTGGGCATGCTAAAATGTTGACCTTAAAAACTACCAAACCTACATGGCGCCCATGCTGAATAACTAATAAGCTAATTACATCATTCGGCTGCGTGGTGAGCATGCCAACTCGTCAACCGAGTTCGATCGGGGAGTAAAATGTATGTTGATGTGGCGTTGGGCATGCTGTTGACTTCTTAATCTCGCAACTGCTGCCGAAAAAGGAACACATCTCGACCTTGAGGTTCTAGAGCTTGAAGACAAGGCTGTTAGTTTCTTCGAAGTTCACAAATCATCGGCATCGGGTTCGGCCTCAATAATTATATTTGTGAGAATATAAGTACGCCGAACTGGTACCAAACTGTACGAACACAAATACTCAAAAGAGATAAGTGTCTTGATTGTAAATGTGGTTTGACCATCGGAATGCCGAACTTTAAAATGTACTTGCGAATATCCAATCATAAAATAAACTCGTCTTTCAATGTGCCGAGTCTGGTAACACCTCACTTCATCGAGAAGGCTGATGAGATGACCTCTTCCAATAAGGACTCGAAAATCCTTGTTGACCGAGACCTGGATAATAACCAGTCGGTCTCGAAGCAGTGTTGTTTATCTAAATTGAAGATGTCGACGGTTGCCTTCACAGTGCTGTTTATCTAAGCTGAAGATATGTTGGCTGGAAAAAAGAAAACAAAAAATCTCAAGGTTGTTGAGAGGTTTTGCATATAGCAATTTGTGTGTTGAATTGGAGGGGGTTTTGAATGATGCATTTCTTTCTCTATTTATGTAGTGATTTCCCAATGACCGAAGTAAAATCTCAGTCGGACAAGAATTCCTTAACCCAATCTGATTAGATCTTGACCAATCCTAACCCCTATAGGATTTTGAACTAATCTCTTTAACCATTCAGATTTACTCATTGACTCTCGACATCTTTGACGATTTGAAACATCCTTAACTCCTAAAGAATCATCATTGCTCTAGGATTCGACCACTTCACCCTTATCCAGGCCGAACCATCTCATGATAGGATTGGGCCAAACTCCATTGGGCTTGGCCCATGACAATATTCCCAATGCTCCTTATTGGACCGAAAGCAATGCTAGGCTCGGCCAAAAGTGTTACTTCAGGCCCAAACAATAATATGCATATATTAATTTAGTATTATGTCTTCCTTTTTTTTTTTAGGTCAAATTATGTGTCTCATTTTCATTATTTATTGATTTAAAATATATTTTCTTTAACGAATAATGGGTCGGGTCATATTACCCGTTTACTTTAATGGGTGCTACACAACACGACCGGTTAAGATATCGGGTATGTCATGAAAATGACACAAACACAAAACATGACACGAATGCCAGGTCTACTCACGAATATCCTCCAATTGGAATTTCTCCAAAATTCATCCATTTGATCACTTTTTGCTCAAGAGGAAGTCGAATGTCCTGTATTAAAAATATAATTTAAAGTATCAAAATTCTCATAAGTATCTAATACATTAATGCAAAAATTAAAGTAAAATATATAGTGTAATATCCACCATCAGATGCCTTCTAAAAGACAACGTGGGAAGAGGAGAAAAAGAAAAAAGAAAAAAAAAACGCTACATCCAACTCCAACTCCAACTCCACCTTCCTTGAATGCGGGAGCGACTTCATTTTCATTCATTTATTTTTAAGGAAAACTAATGAAAAGGGCATGAAAACTTTGAGTCTTAATAATAAGGACAAAATAATGGGTAAAGTGAATAGTACCAGGTTTGACTTTTTGGTGTAAAAATGTGGTTTTTCATTAAAATGAACAGTACCACGGGCTTTTCGTTAAAACTCCCTTATTTTTATCTGTAATTTCATTTTTGCATGTGTATTTTTTTACTTTGACAGGTAATACGGGCATACTGAAAGTTTCATTCAAACAGGGCATGGGTACGCAAACGACGAAACGATCCAGAACATCGCCTAGTACCATAGACGACGATGCATTAGCCGCACCAACAACCGCAAGGTACGACCCAAAACCCCACGCTACCGCAGCCTCCTTCTGCAGGGTATGCCACGGCGGAGGCGCCGCCAGCAACACCGACCATCCTCTCATTTTCTCTCTCTTCCATCTTCCTCTCTATCTTCCTGCATTGGTCTTACTTGTCCACCACCGTGAAGATTCAAAGAGGGGAGAGATGGGAGATGGCATGAGGGTTTTCGTGGTGGAAGTTGTTGGCGTGAGGTTTGGAGGAGAGGTGTTTTTTTTTTTTAAAGACTTTGGATGCGGTCCTAAGCTATGAATATTCTTTGATTGAAACCTTGTTGATTTCAATTTTTAATCGAAGTCCCTAAAATTAATGTGATAATTTATTTCTATGGATGTTACTATATTTTTTAAATTAAAAATTTAAATTAATAGTTGCTTATATTAATGAGATTTTAAATAAAAAACCATAATTTGTGGGATTAAAAATATTAAAATATAAATTATACTATTTTGTGTGTGTGTGTGTGTGTGTGTGTATAAACATGGGTACATTCATCTAAATTAATCAAAAAATTATTGTAACAAAATATGGATACATTCTTAAAAAAAAGAAAAAAAAAAAGAAAAAAAAGAAGATATTAGGCTTAATAACATTAGTAAATTTCTTCAATTAAACTTGACATGGATACATTCTCAAATCAAAGAAAAAAGAATGTACCCATATAAGTTTAAAAATGGATTAGAAAAAAATTGAATAGATTTTATATAAACAAAAATGGTACATTTTACATATAACAAATTGATATATTTAAGAATGAGTACATATAAGATTAAAAAATTGAAAACATTTTTTAAAAAAGCTAATGGGTACAAACTTATTCTAATTTTTTTATTTAATGTTTTGAATTGAAAATTAGTTAGGAGTTTAATAAAGGTGTGAGTATTAAAATTATAAATCTATTATTAATTTTTATTTTAAAATATTATGTAACTGATATGTAAATTCATTATTACATTAATGCTAGGGACTTGGAATAAGATCTGAAAACTAATAAAGTTTTAATCAATAAGCATTAGCAAGGGTAAATTCGGAATATTGAAGACAAACAAATAAAAAGACAATTCGGTGCTTCGATTTATTTTTTTTTGGTCGGGTGCTTCGATTGATTTGATGCAGACAAATTATTTTGTATGAAAAGTCTGAACAAAAAAGTCAGAGTTGGCTACTACTCGGCATTCACTCTTAAATACTCGGCATTCCCTTTTAGGCGCGTTCTGCCTTTTACTCGGCACTCGGCATTTTCACTTTTAAACGCGGTTCTGCCTTTTTAGTCGGCGCTTGGTTTCTTTGGTATAACACACGTTCTGCCCCGTAGATTGAAAAATCATGTTTAAGACGTATTTTGGTCTTTTGAACTTTAATTGAAGTACTTTTATATTATATGATTTTTTTAGATTGCCAATAATGAAAGTATTTGCTTTGTGAACCTTGTATTTCTATTTTTTAGTCTTGTAATCTCTCATGTTCGTTGATCCGAAACAGAAGAATGAGGTTATAATTAGTACCTAAATGCATGACAACGATAAATGGAAAAATTGGTTTTGATGGATGTATAAAATCAGCAATAACCTAGTTTTCCTTATAATAACTTATTTAAAATTTGGTCATGTCAAATTTTTTTTATTTCAATCATGGTTAATGTTTAGGAAAGTTGGATATAACTATAGGTTCGACTTCAAGAGATTCTTTGTTATGTTATAAATAGATAATAGTTAGAGGGATAACCTTTCTAAGGACAAGAGTGAAGCAAGTGCAAAATATCACACTATAACTTTAGTAGTTATAACACAAAAAGGATGGCAGATAAAGAGAGGGAGAGGGAGGGATACTGATATTATTTCTCTTACTTTCTTTCGCAGTGCATTTGATAACAGATGAAGTGCTCTATTTATAGAGCGACTCTCGTAACTACAACCATCAAAATACAATGATGATACTTTTGAAAGTATCAAACACTATTACTCACTATTACTAAGTCTTTAAGCATTCTTTTGAGTGGGCATTCACCCATTAATTCTATAACACTCCCCCTTGGATGCCCACATATCAGCATCAGTTGCCTCGTTAAAACCTTGCTCGGAAAAACCCAGTGGAAAAAAACCATAGCGAAGGAAAAAGAGTACAGCTTTACCTGGATTGTTGATATAGTGTTAAGCATGCTTATGTTGCCTCGTTAAAACCTTGATAGGAAAAAACCCTATGGGAAAAATCATAATCGAAGGAAAAAGAGTACAACAAGCATGTATCATGGATGCTTCCCCTGATATTTATTTCCCCCTTATTTTGCATTCTTCAAATTTAGAAGATTGGAAAGTTGGCGTAATCTGCTGATACTCTGCACTAACTTCTGAAACGTGCACTTTGGTAGACACTCGATGAACAGGTCTGCCAGATTTTTATTGGCACGGATTTGTTTGACTTCAATAACTTTAGCCTTCTGAAGCTCATGTGCACTGAAAATTTTTGGAGATATGTGTTTAGTCTTATCGCCCTTAATGAATCATTCCTTCATTTGGACAACACAGGTTGCATTATCTTCATAGATGATAGTTGGATTGTCTGTCTTCGAAGGTAGACCACATGAATTCTGAATATGATGGATTATTGATCTTAACCAGGAACATTCACAACTTGCTTCATGTAAATCAAGTATTTCTGAGTGATTTGAAGATGTAGCAACTAATGTTTGCTTTGTTGAGCTCCATGAGATTGTTGTATCTCCATTAGTGAATACATATCCAATTTGTGAGCGGGCTTTATGCGGATCAGAGAGGAAACCAGCATCTGCATATCCAGCAAGGATCTGGTCATTTGTGGATTTTCTTGAGTAGAATATACCCATGTTTGTTGTCCCACGAAGGTATTGCAAAACATCCTGAACTCATTTCCAATGACGAATTGTTAGAGCAGAGCTATACCTTGTTAACAAGTTAACTGAAAAGCTATATCTGGTCTAGTACATTGCGCTAAATACAATAAAGCACCTATTGCACTCAGATATGGTATTTCTGGACCAAAAACCATTTCATCATCTTCTTTTGGATGGAATGGATCTTTCTTAATGTCTAAAGAACGAACGACCATTGGCGTGCTAAGTGGATAAGCCTCGTCCATGCCAAATCACTTCAGGATTTCTTCAATGTAAGCTAATTGGTGGACCAAAATTCCACTAGCACAATGCTCAATCTGCAGGCCGAGACAATATTTTGTTTTCCCAAGGTTTTTCATTTCAAATTCGCTTTTCAGATATTCAACAGTTTTATTGAGCTCTTCAGGAGTTCCAACTAGGTTCATATCATCAATATATACTGCCACTATAGCAAATCCAGAATTGGATTTCTTAATGAACACACAAGGGCAAATGACATTGTTGATATATCATTCTTTGATCAAATATTCACTGAGACGATTATACCACATTTGTCTAGATTGTTTCAACCCATACAATGATCGTCTTAATTTGATCGAGAGCATAGCTCGTGGTTTGTTAGTTGTTTCAGGCAACTTAAGTCCTTCTGGGACCTTCATGTATATGTCAGTATTTAATTCTTCATATAGATACACAGTCATGACATTTATAAGTCGCATGTCAAGTTTTTCTGAAACTACTAAACTTATTAAGTAACGTAACGTAATTGCATCCATTAAAGGAGAATATATCTCCTCATAATCAATTCCAGGTCTTTGTGAAAAGCCTTGTGCAACAAGTCGTGCTTTTTATCTTGCAATCTAGTTTTTCTCATTGTGTTTTCTTGTGAATACCCATTTGTAACCCACGGGATTTACATCCGGCGGAGTTTGGACTACTGGTCCAAAAACACTTCGCCTTTCCAAGGAATTTAATTCTACCTGGATTGCATCTTTCCAGTTAGGCCAATCTTGTCTCTGTTTGCATTCATCAACAGAGTGGAGCTCAATATCATCACTTAATATGATTTCAGTGGCTACTGCGAATGAGAACATATCATCGATGATTCTTTCATTCCAATCCCACAATTCATTTGTACATGCATAATTTATGGAGATTTCTCTGCTTTCATGTACTGTTGTCTCTTTAGGGACAAGTGTCTCATCAATGACATTTTCTTTTTCTAGAAGTACAGAATCATGAATTAAGGATTTTTCATTCATTTTCTCTTCCTGAATGATTTCATTTAAATTCAGCTGTGCCCTTGTCTTTCTCTTTCAAGGGGTTGAATCTTTTGAACCTGGGGGTCTACCACGCTTCAGGCATACACCAGATGAATCATTCGCTGGCACTTTATTTTGTCCAACAAAGACATTAATTCTTACAGGTGCATTTGCAGCTGGTATATGTGATTTTCTCACTTTCATAGCATCATTAAATGCATCTGGCATTTGATTGACAATACTTTGAAGATGAACGATCCTTTTCACTTTATTTTCACATTGAGTGCTACGTGGATCAAAATGAGACAAGGTGGGTACAACCCATGTCAGTTCTTGCCGTTCTTCTGGAACGGTCTTTTCTCCCCCTAACGACGGGAATACTGTTCATCAAAGTGACAATTAGCAAAACGAGCTATAAACATATTACCTGTCAGGGGTTCCAAATATCTAATGATAGATGGTGAATCAAAACCCACATAAATTCCCAGTCTACGCTGAGGTCCCATTTTAGTGCATTGCGGTGGTGCAATAGGCACATAACTAGCACAACCAAAAACTCGTAAATGTGAAATGTTTGGTTGATGTCCAAACACGAGTTGTACTGAGGAGTATTAGTGGTTGGCTATAGGTCTCAATCAAACCAATAATGCAGCATGTAAGATGGCATGTCATCATGGTGGATCTTGGATGACCCAAACGGTCATGCCAAAACATGTAATCTTTTGAATTAATGAACTTCTGGTTCATGACAGCATGTGATTCAATTGTCCTTATGTATGTATAATACAATCCACTCGACAAACCACGCAACTTCTCCAATATACACTTCTGGGTATCATTGGAGATAATGCATAGATACTCCACATTTTATGCACTTTTCGTTTCAATGTGGTATCCATTTAAATGTATGTCTTTGAAACTCAACAAATTTCGAGTAGATCGAGTAGCATACAATGCATTTTGTATGGACAAGATTGTTCCATTTGGTAACATAATCTGGGCTCACTACAAATAAAAAAAAAAATTAGTCATTACTGACGAAGATTTTCCGAGGGCCCAAAAAAATCGTCGTAAAAAGCACATTTTGCAACCATAAAATATGAGTCGTCGGTAACATGGCATGAAACAAATTTTTATTACCAACGCACATGATGTCCTTAGAAAAGGTCTCAAGTTTCGTTGGAATTGCACTTTTGTTTGGCGGGAAGAATTGGCGCCAATTGTATTAACGACAAGTAAAGTTCTTATCGGAAATAGAATGGTTATTTCTGAAGGTTTACTTATGTTGACAAAATTGATTTAGTATTTTCGAGGGCAAAAAAGTCCTCTCGATAATGTTTTTATATTTTTGAGGGAAAAAAAGTCCTCTCGGTAATGCTTTTATATTTTCGAGGGTGATTAGTTGTTGTCGAAAGTAATCATATTTTTTTCGACAAAATTTTTTCTTTGTCAGAATAAATTTTAAGGCATATGGTTTTGTTGGAATCAATTATTTACTGAAGGTCACATGTGTCGTTTGAATATTCTTGAAATAAGTTTGATGCTTAATTTAAATTCTACAATAAATAGATCATATAGCTTAGAATACATATGGAGAAAATTGGACCATAAAATTAAAAAAAAAAAAACCATTGAGCAAAAAGGTGTATAACTTAATATAGTATTCTATGATAAAAAAAATAATTTGCATGCCTTTGTTAAATCATAACATTTGTCATGGACATTGAACAAAATATAACCACATCACTTCCACAACTAAATTTTCAGACAAAAAAAAAAAAAAAGAAAGAAAAGAAAAGAAGACACAATCACAATGAGAGCTTATCCCATAATTTCATCATCTTCGTCATCATTTTGGTTGGCTTGAATACCCCCATGCGCCTCTTCTTCTTGGTATGGCTCATCATCATCATCAACATTAGGCATCTCATAAACATTTCTAGGCTTCGTTTCCACCACATAACTCCAAGCCTTATTTTTAATTTCTAGCATAAAAAGCTTGGGTTGCTTGGGTTGCTTGGTTTGCCAGCACAAATGGCTCTTTAGTATTCAACTTGCGAGTTGTATTAATACTAATTGTTCCATAACAATCTATCTTATAACATGTTCCTTTTCGCACAAGGTCAAACCACTCACAATTGAACAATACAACTCTATTGCATTCTGTGTAACGAAGCTCAACCACGTCTTTTAATACTCCATACCAAGGCACACTATCAATCTGATTCTCCCCCTTAACCATAACTCCACAATTTTGTGTTTTTTTTATTCTCATCACGTTGCAATGTATGAAACCTAAACCCACTCATATAGTAACCAGGATAATATTTTACTCGCCTTTTTAGATCGAGAGCCAACGAAAGCATTTGCTTATCAACTTTGTTATCATAGTATAGTTGTTTGATCTGCATATATGGAAAGAAAAATATTATAGAAACAATATATCTAATAATCAACAATTTTCACATAAATATTATACATACCCTCTCATGAAACCAATTTGAAAATTGAGGCCTATGTGACTCCTCCACATTTCTAACACCAGAATGCATTAGAATATTCTTATGTTCTCTGCACATATAACAAGGAGTTAGTTAAATTAATATATTAAAATATTGTAATACTAAAAATAAGTAGTAAAAGATCGAATGTTGAAAGTTCATATGGTATGAGAGATTTCTTACTGAATAAAAGGTAGACATTCATCACAATTTTGTAGGACATAAAACTTGGCAGCCTTAAGGAGTTCGATACACATCTCTTCAAGTACAACTTTCCCAAAAGATTTACCTAGTGTTGAAAAAATAGGTAATCGAGATGTATTAGATAACGATTGACCTCCATCATCATTTCTATCCCTTTGATTAAACTTAGTTTCAACTTGATGCAAATAATGAGAGCAAAATGTTATGCATTCATCTCCTAAGTAGCCTTCCGCAATAGATCCTTCTGGACGAGCCTTATTACAAACATAACCTTTTAGTTTATCCAAATACCTATCCAGATAGTAAAAATTGAAATTAGAGAATATAACTTGATATCAAATAAAATGTTATGTAATAATAATATTTGAAAATTGACATTACCTTTCTACAGGATACATCCACCTATATTGCACTGGACCCGCCGTTTTTGCCTCACATGCTAAATGGCAAGTTAGATGAATCATGATGTCAAAGAAGGCAGGAGGGAATATTTGTTCCATCTTGCATAATGTAATAGCAATTTGATTTTCAAGAACATTCAAATCTTCTTCTCTTAACACTTTAGCACACAATTCCTTGAAAAAAATAAGAAAGCTCAATGAGGGGCTCACATACATCTTTAGGCAATAACTCTCGAGCTATAAAGGGAAGTAATATTTCCAAGAAAATGTGACAATCATGGGTCTTCATACCAGAAATACTACGTTATCCAACAGCCAAACATCGAGATAAATTTCCAGAGTATCCATCTGGAACTTGTAATTCAGATAACCATTTACATAAAACTTTATTATCATCATCTGACAATGTATAGTCACCTAGGAGAAAATCAAGCTTACCATCTTCTCTTACTTTTGGATGATATCTTTCCCTTATACCCATTTCGCGAAGATCAATGCGAGCATTTAAAGAATCCTTTGTTTTACCATCAATGCTCATCATTGTGCCAATCACACTCTTAGATACATTTTTCTCAATGTGCATAACATCTAAGTTGTGACGCACCAAAAGTGTTTTCCAATAAGGTAATTGAAAAAATATAGAATGTTTTTCCAATTATGTCTCCTTCCAAACCTAGGTATCATCTGCTTGTTTTGCTTGCCATGAGTTATTTTTCTTAATTCATCCAGTTCTTGTATAACATCATCACCAGATATTGTTGTTACCCTAAGCCTTCAATTACATCATCACCAAAAGGGTTTTCCCTAAGCCTTCAATTACATCTGATTGACTTGATATTGTTGTTACCCTTACTCTTGTAGGCATCAAGCTTGGGAAATACTTTCGATCACGAAGTATTGTATTTGTGGTTGCACTGTCTGCAAAACAAATATCTCCGTCATTTCTCATGTTTTGAGAATAACCATAGCTTTTATCCATGCTTTATGAGTAAAGGGGATCACGGTTAAAAACAACTTAGAAATTTAAATGCCTCTTTTATTGAAATGCGAGTTTTTAAACTACAAGTTCAGAATAATAAAAGTACATCAAATATAAATGGTTCAGTTGAACCGATACACTTCACTCCCCCTTTCTACAATGAAGTCTGAGACATCTAGGTGGGTTGTGTTCAACTGTCTTGATAAGTCACACACTGGATTAGGTATATCCATTGGTCTAGCCTGGTCGAGGAAATTAGTTCGACACCCTTCTCCTTGAGAGAGACTTGATATAGATCCACCAGATGTTTTGGGGTACGACAGGTACGCACCCAGTGCCTATCGCTACCACACCTATGGTAGGCTCCATCAGAGTTTCTAGGAGCATTGTTCATACGAGCTTTGCCTTTGTGGCGATTTCCATTTTTAAAGCTCCACCCTCCGGTTTTGGCCTCTCATTGTCATCATTCTTCTACCAGTTAATATACCACCCTCAAGTATATGACTGGTATCTGGCAAACCAAAAGATCCATGAACATTCCTTTCAAACATTCCTTTCATCAAACACCTGGAGTGCAGGTGAATCAATTTTCACGAACCCATCTTTAGAAACAGGAATTGTGAAAATGAAATCCTGGACCACGTCGTTCTTGCAACCAGATTCACGAATAGACAAAGGCGTCGTCCCAAACTGAATGAATTTGTCAAAAAGAAGTAGCCAAGCCATTATGAAATGTAAAACCCAGAACACAAGCTTGAACCTTGGATTTCCTGCAATCAGAATCAAGAACTAGAGAAGCTACTACAGAATCTTCAGCTTTCTTGTTGAATAAAGAAACCAACTCCTTTGCGGTGCCTGCCTTGAGATTAGAATCAAGAAATGGAGGAATTTTCACATAATCTTTAGCTTCCCTGTCGAACAAATTGAAAACCTTTTCATCCTCCACAACCAAAGCTTTTCGAAAAAAGCCCACAACTTTCTTGAAATTTGGAATTGGAACGAAATATTGCAAAACCATCGTAGTTGTGTTTGCCGTAGTCGCGAACCTTCTTGAATCTCTTCAATATGGGTCATAAACAAGGACGAGTCTTGGGCTTATAACTTTGATGAAATTGAGAGAAGAACTGATTCACTCTCTCTTTTCCTCATGGAAGGATTGAAGCTTGAGAAGGACTTGGTTCGATTTCTCAAAAGAGATAGGAGATGCCATTTTGATGAACGGCGGATGCGAACCCATATCGCATTTGTCCACAAAATCGTGGTATAGTTTCTCAAATCGAGCATCAGAAGAATCTTGACAAGCTTCCATGGCGTCAAATCGCTGAATTAGCACATTGAGAGTGTCGTTAATTGCAGCAAGATGGTTCTGAAATTTCATGACTTCCTTCGTCGACGCACGATTCAATCGACAAAAGAGAAGGGATTGAGGGATCAAGACTGGCTCTAATACCAATGATAGAACGCCACTTCAACCTTTACTCAAATGCAAGATATACTAACAAGAACACTAATACAATCAAATATTCATTCACCCTTTTGCATATGCACATATCTCAACTTATATAGCTGGTTGCAGGCTAAAGAAATCCAACTCAACAATTGACACCTAGCTAACTAAGTGATGCCACTTGGCATCCTAACAGACTCAGCCACCCAAAGTCACTCGTGGATATACCCTCTATGCACCTAATCTCCATTGTCTGCATTTTAGATTAATTTAAAGTAGAATATCGTTTGTATCAAAAAGAGAATATTTCATTTTGCTAGGGTCAAGACTCGCAGCCACCAGTTCTACAACCAACTGCAACCACTGGGGTTGTAATTTCGGCCACAATCAATGGCACTGCTGCTTTCGAGTCTAGCAATCCTGGCTTGGTGCGGTCGGAACCAACCTCGAATGCCAACCAAGATTTCGCCCAAGACGTAGTTAAGGTAAACAATATTTCCTCTTTGATTTGTGCGCTTGCGTGTGCTAGTTTTATTTGAACCTTTTCAATAACAAATCTGTTCAACTTCAAACACAAGAGTTAAGAGAAAGAAACTGAGCCTAACTCGATTGAAAATAGTAGAATTTGGAGGGATAAGTTTCCTTCAAAACTAATCTGTCTTCTAGCTTCAACTTGGACATAATTTGGAAGTTGGCATCCATATCTTTGTTTGAGATACATCATATATATCTATCCCATTCCAGTCCTTTGACGCTAGCTTAAAGAGGCCTCATTAGCTTTCTTCAATGTCTTTCTGTTGTAGAGTCATGAGTTTGTAGAAGGTGAGGTGATGTGCTCTCTTGAAGAACTCCATCAACTTTTAGATCGAGCATCTGCACCTAATACACTGGCCAACTCCTCTATTTTGAATCCTACCATAGACTTGCAAGCCATAGCGACAACCAGAGCTACTTTAGAAACGGACTTTATTACTATGGCTTGCGAGGTTCAACGAACTTGCATGATTTCAAGCATCCAGAGCTTGGTAGATTCTAATTGCTTTTCCGCCGGCACCAGACCAATGATTATGGGTTTGTTGACGCAGCCAGAGCAATATCTTCCAGCCTACTCCAAAGCCTATTCTGAGTATAATAGGGGCAAAAACTTGACTGACCAAGTCCAAGCTACAAAACAGCTTCTTCAACCTAAGGTTCAGTTTTGTGATAGCAAGGAGAGAGAATTTCAAGAGCTTGTGAAAGGGAAAATGACGATTGAAGGCAAGCAGGCTGCAATACTTGCTGAAATTCATGGCATACATGCTGAAATTTGTGGCACCATCAAAGCGATGCTGGAACAAGTTGAGAAATTCCTCCTACAGTAAGATGAATTTAAAGAAAATGCGGGTAATCTCAAGACCACGTTGGATACTAGAGATGTCCTCTGGACAACCTTTAAGAAGATAATTCACCAGCACTGACCTGCGGCTTCTACACTTCTCCATTACATTAGTGATTGTATACAAGCTTCTAACAAGGACATGCACAGAACATTTTGGGGAGAGATCAAAGGTGCCTTCCGAAAGAGCTGTATATAGCAATTCCCATTACTTCTACTTGTGAAACCAAGTAATGGCTGAATTTTGTGTGCCTGGTATTCTACGACTTCTTTGACAACAAAGCAACCTCTGTTTCCTGCTGTTTCTTCCGGTACCTCTGAGCGGTTGCATTAACAATCTTGACAAGGAAGTCCAACAACATGAGCCATACCAAATTGTTCCAAACTGCCAAGGATTCTGAATTAGACAAACTGAAATAAAACCGTCCCTGAGATCAATATCGACAACATATAAATTAAATGCCAATGTAGAAGGATGCATTTTAATCAGCAGAGTTACCTTGATATTTGACGAAGGAGAAGCTGTGAGATACTTTTCCTTTGCCGCATCAATTTTTGCAATGAGGTTAAGGAAGGATAGCAGCAAAACCAGGAATGCAACTGAAAACCCAAATCAATTCATTCTCTATCCATTTAAGAAGTTGATTGTTGCAAACTGAGATGATCAAAACTGTGTGCATATATAGAAAATAAGCAAACCACCACCATTAATCATAAGCCAATACGTAACATACATTTGGTTGCCAAAATATATAGCAAAAGTGAAAACTAAAACATTTTGCGTAAGTGAAACCAAAGCATACCAAAAGGAACTTAGCAAATTCTCCACACATAGGGCAAGTTTGGTATGTAGTAGAGTGTTTGGTAAATTTTTTTTGTAAAAGTGCTTTAAAAAAAAAAGTGTTATAGTGTTTGGTAAATTTTTATGTAAAAAACAGCTGTGACTCTATAAAATGACCAAAAAAAGTATAATACTGGGGTGGTGATGGTCGCAACAGCAGTGATGGATGACGATGGTGGTGATCAGTGGTGGTCTGTGTTCGGTGATGTCGGCGAGGAGAGATAGAAGTGGGAAAAGATAAGTTGAGTGGGAAAGGAGGCTAGGTCTCTCAAAGAAACAAATCTCATCCATTCATTCCATTTTAGAAACGGGCCGGCTCGGGGGCCTGTGCATCTATAGATTTGGACTCACTCTGCCTCATAAATACCACTGCCCCGTCCTGCCCCGCCCTATTTCTTCTTTAAAAAAATTAGATTCGGCCCGTACTTCTCCCGACCCGCGGTTCCTGGGTTTATTGATGGCAAAGAAACAATTATCGAACCAAAGGAGTAAACAACAGCAAGGAGATGAAAGGCACGAAGGAAGGCATCAAATGGAGAACTAATCAAGGTGTGTTTAATGTACAGAGTGGCTAGCAGATATTGAAGAGTCCTTCCGTTTTCTTTTCTTCTAATGTTGTCAATAAATGAGCTTTAAATTGTTGTTGGCTACGGAGAAGAAAATCAAAATAGAAGAGGAAAAAGAAAAGCTCGACTAAACAATATTCTGGAGAAGCAGAGGACATGCGGCAAGACAGCAGCAGCAGAGCCAATAATTTTTCAAGGTTTTGTAAACTTAATTTTCATTTTTCTTATTATGGACTCATTGTCGTTTTTTTCTATGTTTCAGAACTAATTTTCCTTAGCTAGGGTTACGATGTAACCATGATTATGAATGCTTAAATTCTAAAGTGAATTATTTTCAAGTTTTCAATTTTCATTGAGTATCGTTTGTCGTGCTTATATGCTTGGTTATAGTCTTGGTGATTGGCTACCATCTTGACTCTTAGTAAATTTGATGCAAGCTATGCAGATGCCATGTTTTCAACTTGAGTGATAGCTTGCAAATAAATACCATAAATTATCTAGTAGTAGATGCCATACTCTAGGATTTGTGTAATCTTTATATAAATTTCCACTTATCGTAATGAGTTTCATTAGAGCAGCTCCAGCGTGTGTTGGAGCCTGAGGGTTAGACGAGTGAACAGGGCTAGAGAGCCTGGCGGATTTGGTCCAACGTGTGGCAGCCCGAGGGAGAGGCCTAGCATGAGTTACCAGCCTGAGAGCCCAAAGGCAACGTGACAGAATTCTGACATCAGGGTGATGTCAGCCACAATATAAAATTAATAAAAATATAAAATATTAATAAAAAAGTAAAAAAATAATAAAAAATTAAAAAAATGTAAAACCCAGCCTTCGAACTTAACGGCTCTCGTCGGAGTTCGTTGCAGAGGCTAATGATACACCCACAAACAAATGGGAGATATCCAGTCCCTCCTCCGCCGCAGCTGCCGTCGCACCCCACACCGCCTTCGCCCCTATCCAGATCGCACGATTGGGGATTTGTTTTTGGAGAGAGAGAGAGAGAGAGAGAGAGAGAGATTTTAACTAAGGAGTTAGCGATCCTTTACCTACTTAACTAAGGAAAAACTGTGAATTTTTGCATGGATCGGCTATTGATGTTGTCAGAGTTTGAGGCCCTGCCTCCGGAGCTCAAGTGAGAGATAGCTGCTGAGCTTGAAAAAGAAAGAAAAAAAAAACACAGAGCTTTTCAAATGATCATGATCCTGGTGTGTTGGCACCATGTGAAAAGAAGAAAAAAAAAAATAATAATAATAAGGTTTTGGAATGGTGCATCGGCACCATGTGAAAAAAACAAAGGTTTTGGAATGGTGTGCTGCATCATGTGAAAAGAAAAAATTAAACATATAAAAATAAATTTTTTAATAGAAAGTGGTTCAACGAGACCGATTAAAAATCTCATCCGAAGGTATAAATAAAATTATTTTGTATTATTTTTTTTAAATAATAATATTTATTGCCTATTGCCAGGGCTATTCAATGTAGGGGTGGAAATGCAAAAGGCAGTTACTGTTCATTAAGGGCAGTTACTGTTCACTGGGTGGATTAAATAGTGAATAACCCGGGGAGGCCTTAGCAACGGTGGAACTGCTCTTATGTTAAAGTAATCCAAATGCCATGGATGGTTGCATAGTGGAATATACGTAATAGTCTAGATGTCATAGATGACACACCCCGACTAGAGTCGAGGCATGTTGGCCGACACCCAAAGGTGACGTAGCCAAAAGTGTAGGTGAAGTGGAAAAATATGAATAAATTTAAACCAAAGCTAGAAGTTATTTAAGCTAATAAAGAGTGCGCAGTAATGGGAAGAACTCATATTACACAAGTAGTCAGAGCATGGATGACAGTACGACATAAGTAAAGCAGTCGAATCTAGTTAAGATATTATTACACAACCAGAAATAAACTCCTACATTTACTTGAGTGGATGTCAGAATTGTCAGAGATCCCTCGTTCGCCACAGAAGATTCAGCTAACTAAGTCCTGGAGGGGCGAAAAACAGAAAGTGTGAGTGGGCAAAACAAAAGTTCAAGAAACACGTTTATTTTCATAACGTACTAACCCTTCGCTGTAAAACAAGTATATTTTCCGTAAAATCACACTACGTATAAGTATGAAATCAAATGAAATTCATCAATAATTCAAGAAACACAACAAATCATAATATCTCAAACGTAGCGTATGAAAATCAGGTGCTCATCAGTACATGCAAGGAGAGAGAATTTCAAGACCTTGCAAAAAGGAAATCCTGGATTGAAGCCAGGAAGGCTGCAATGGTTGCGGAAATTCTCAGCGCCATCAAAGAGGCTGAACTGATCCAGGCACAACTCGAGAAATTGCTCCTGCAACAAGATCAATTTAAAGAAAATGAGGATAACCTGAAGACCATCTTGGATATTGGAGATGGCCTCTGGACAACCTTGAAGAACATAATTCACCCCCACCTCCCTACATGACTTCCTTTCTTTGGTTGCATTTGGGCTGCAGTTCTTTTTCCATTTCTTTTTGGTGTTGTTTCGGACGGTGTTCTTGGTAGATTGAAAAATCATGTTTAAGTCGTATTTTGGTCTTTTGAACTTTAATTGAAGTACTTTTATAAATTTTGGATGGTCAATAACGAGTGCATTTGCTTTGTGAACCTTGTATTTCTATTTTTTACTCTTGTAAACTCTCATCTTCATTTGATCCGAAACAGAAAGATGAGGTTATAATCAGTATCTAATGCATGACAACGATAAATGGAAAAATTGGTTTTTGATGGATGTATAAAAAAGTCAGAGTTGGCTACTCGGCATTCACTTTAAATACTCGGCATTCACTTTTAAAGAAAATGAGGATAACCTCAAGACCATCTTGGATATTGGAGATGGCCTTTGGACAACCTTGAAGAACATAATTCACCTCCACCTCCCTACCTGACTTCCTTTCTTGGGTTACATTGGGTAGGGTCGGTCCAGAAATTTTTGAGGCCCGGGGCGATGTAAAAAAATGTGCCCTCATTTCATATAAAAAATATATTTGTTTTCACACGTAAGACATCGATAAAATTAGAAACACTTCAAACTCAATAATTTAGAAACACGGAATAATTAATTTATTTTGTATCAAATGAAGGAAACTAAAAAACTTCGGGCTTACAAGTAGATGAATTATGAGTTTTTTTTCTTTTTCATCTGAACTTTTAAAGTGTTTTTGTATAAATTGTGAGTTATTTTTTCTTATTTACTAACCTCGTCAATATAAGACTAAAAAAATATTAATGTTTTTGAGTCTTTAAGGATATGTATAAGTAATGAATGAACACTAAATTAAACCTTTTGATGACACGTAATATTTTTGCAAATTTGGTGTAAAAATTTAGTCTATGCATTACTCTTTACTGAAGATTAGACTTGAATTGGAACGGATATTTAAAAATAACAACTCACATAGCTACTAGCTAGTAAATAAATTAACAACGAAACAAAAATTTGTAAAAATTGAAAAAATAAACATGCATATAGCATTTCGAACTTAGGACCTCTCGTTAATTTTAAACAACTTCTTGATCATTGCTTCTAATTAAACTTGTTGATCAATAAGAAAAATTTGTTAAAAATTTGTAAAAATTGAAAAAAATAAACATGCATATACCATTGCTTCTCATTAAACTTCTTGATCATTTAGCCAAATTTTATAACTTTATATTATTATGAAAAGAAATTTGTAAAAATAGGAATGTAAATAAGCACACATGGTGTTTTGAACCTAAGACCTCCTCATTCATTTTAAACAACAAAACCACCAATTCTAGTTAAATTTCTTTGTCACTAAACCAAATTTTATAAATTTATACTCTTATAAAAACATATATAAATATACCACCCTAATAATTTTGGTGCCCCCAATTTTTTTGGGCCCCGAACGGTCGCCCTGCCCGGACTAGGCCTGGGCAGGGCCTGGCATTGGGGATGTAGTTCTTTTTCCATATCTTTTTGGTGTTGTTTCAGATGGTGTTCTGGGTACAATGAAAAATCATGGTCTCTTGAACTTTAATTGAAGTATTTTTATATTATATGACTTTTTTGGATTGTCAATAACGAGTGCATTTGTTTGCCAACCTTGTATTTCTATTTTTTTACTCTTGTAATCTCTCATCTTCGTTTGATCCAAAACGGAAGGATGAGGTTATAATTAGTATCTAAATGCATGACAACGATAAATGGAAAAATTGGTTTTGATGGATGTATACAATCAGCAATAACCTAGTTTTCTTTATAATAATTTATTTAAAATTTGGTCATGTCAATTTTTTTTTATTTCAATCATGGTTAATGTTTAGGAAAGTTGAATATAACTATAGGTTCGACTTCGAGAGATTCTTTGTTAAAGTTTTTTGCCCTAACTATATATTATGCTCTCAAAGTTTAAGATGATATTTAAATTAGGTCATTAAAAATTTAATTTTTTCAAATTGTTTCTTAAAGTTTTGAAACTATATCAATTTACACTTTTTGTAATATTAAATGTCTATTATACAATAAATTGATGAGTTTTTAGGTTATATGTTGCAAATGTGGCTTACATGTCAATCCAGTTACGGATTTTATGCTCACCATGTCATCAAATTAATGAAGATTGAGTTAATTCATTACACAAAATGTGTAAATTGATACAATTTCAAAATATTAGGGTGCAATGTGACAAATTAAAATTTGATGGCCCATTTTGAAAATCACGCAAAACATAGAGAGTGCAAAATATAAATAGCCAATGGAAAAAAAAAAAAAAAAAAAAAGCCAAGGGAAAATGAATGTTAAGAAAATGAAAAGCTTTTCCTAGATGCAAAATGGAGTTCACCAAAAAGAAAACAAAACCCAATTGAAAATGAATGATAAAAAAATGAAAAAGCTTTACTACCCAGAATTTTCTTGATTTTTATAATTTCATACATCAAGTTTTTTAATCCCAGTCAGGTATCTAAAGTGATAATTCTGGAACACTTTTATACATCCGTTAAGTTTTCAATTAAAACAGTCATTAACTTGTGACGTAACACCCATGTGGACAATGACTGGGTGCCGCGGTCAATCTGAGTTCACATGGATATTAAAAAAAAAAAAAAAATTAATTTAAAATTTTAAAAAAGCAAAAAGAAGAAGAAGGGATAAGATCATCTCCAACCCTTAGGTTAAAACCTAAATTTTCTGGGTCAAACATATAGTGCTAGGTTCGATTTTTTGCCAAAATCGAAACTTTGGTTTGGTTCGGTTTGGTTCATTTTTTTTCGATTTTTTCAGTTCGGTTTAATTCGGTTCAGGTTACGCTTTTTTTTTTGAATTTTTTTTTTAAATTTGAAATTTTAACAACTCCAACACAATCATAACATAAGCATTCCAACATAATAAAAATAAACATTTAAAGTTCAACTAGAATCATCAATCAAATGTTCCAAAGTCCAAAAAATAAAAAAATAAAAAAAAAAGTTTAAGTCTTCAAAAGTCCAAATTTAAAATAAACATCACACTTCAAGTATCCACACCTAAAATAAACATAACAAAGTCCAAACTTTAAAGAAATATTCCACTTAACTAAAATCATAACAAAGTGCTTCAAGGTTTCATGTCTTACACGCACTTATTCTCTTCAAGTCCTCAAACTCAACACTTAGGCGGCCTATGAGGCAACATAGTACCTTTCCTTGAACTTCCACTTGCCATTTCTACATACAAATAAAAAAAGAATGAACATGATGTAATGCAAGCATGCAACATAACATCTAATTTAAATAATCTAACAAAACCAAATCTAATAGTAAGATTACCTTTCTCAACTTCTTCACAAAACTCAATCTCCTCAAAAGTTGGTGAAATTAACATATATGAAATAGGCAAAAATTATCCTATGAAATTAACATATACCACTAGATACCACATTTTAAATTATAAGCAGAAGTTAACATATATGAATAATGAATCTATGAAATAAGGAGAAGTAGATAACCATAACTCCAAGGTTCTAAAAAATATTAGGCGCTAGTTGGGTGGCGGGCTGGCACCTAGGGTCTAGGTGGCTTAGGAGGATTTAGGTAAATTGCTTGTATATCTTGTAAATAAGTGCATATTGGCACTTACAAAAAATTATACATGTATGAAATCCATGGGTAAGATAATAAAAGAATGATAAAATGCAAAATAGCAAGATTCTAAAAGACGCTAGGCGCTAGTCAGGCAGTTGACTAGAGCCTAGCGCCTAGGCTGACTAGGTGGATTTAAGAAATTTTATTAAATATTATATAAGTTAATTAAATTTACTATGTAATATATAAGAAAGACATGAAAAATATGTTATTTTTTTTACAAAAAAATAGTATATGTGACGTTAGAGTTTCAAGTATATAGCATGATCTGATCTTCAAAGAGACTATCAAGGTCTCAAAGATGGATTTCCCAAATAAAACAATTTAATTTTAAAAAATAAAATAATAAATATAAGATATTTTGAATGAAATTAGTGTTTAACATTTTCTTTAAACCACATGGGGACCCCTCCACCTTTCCTCCATCACATCATCCAAGGTTCCAAACCGTGGAGCCATGTCAAAGATTCATCCCATATCTCTCACATAACCCAAGGTCCCAAATTGAGACTCCCAATCCTATATCAGACATAAAATAGTGTAAAAATTTCAAATTCAACACACACCAACACATTTGATGCATTGGAAAGGGAAAGCTTTTATTTGGGGTTTCTTTTTTGTATCCTCTTCCTTCTCTCTCACTTCTTCTTCGTCTACTTTATTTTCTTCTTCTATTTTGCTCTGTAACTTTCCTCCTTCTTCGATGGAGTGCAAATTTTCAATCTGAATTGTTCTCTTTCCCATCATTCCTCTTCTCTATAGATCATCCATGTTCTGCTAAAGATACGACGGCGAGTGAAAGGGAACGACAACAACCGAAGCCAAAAAAAAAACAAAAAAAACTACCGGCATGGTCCGCGCCTAGGCCACCGTCCAGGCCGCCTAGACCGCCTAAAGAGCGTCTAGGCGGGCGCCTAACTCCTACCCGATGTGGCCCAAGTCGCATTGGCACTCTATTGTCTAACGCCTAGGCGGCCGACTAGGCCGATTTTTAGAACACTGCATAACTCAAACAAAGGTCCAATTGACAAAAAGAGGCATAAATTAACATATACCATTATATGCTATCATTGATTATTTTCATACCTACCTCTCTGTTCAAACAGAGGTCCGGTTGACCAAAAGAGTCAGGGATATATTCGACGATGTACCAAATCAAAAAAATACAGATCCAAAATATACTCCTAATTAACTAATGAAAATATAAAGCTACAACAGCCACAATGAGCATATGTATGCATACATGTGTTTAGACTTGTCTCAACAAAATATGACTGGAGGAAAAACCTAAAGCCAATCTTGACAAATCCACAATGGCCTTAGGGCGTCTCCAGCCGAATGGTCCACAGGGCCGAAAACAACCCAAAACCCGTCTCCAACTGAGGGCTAGTGGCCCCCACGGGGACAAAAAAGTGTCAAAAGGCCTACCGGCTGGCCCAAACCAGCCAGCCAACCATTGAATTTGATTTTTTTTTTTCTGCCAAAACTTTTTGAAAAAAATTTAAAAATTCTCATTTTTTTTTTTCCTATAAATACCTAAGCCATTCCTACACCATTTGTCACATAATTTTCACCATTCTATACTATCTCACTTCATTCTATTTCAATTCTTCACATTCTATTTTCTTACCTCTTCCAATAATCTTTCCTTCAATTTTTCAATAATTTTGAAATGGCCTCATCTGCAATGAAAGGTAGGGCTTGGATCTGAAAAGAAGATGAAGCACTTTGCAGGGCTTATAAATGGGTCTTGAAAGATAGTGTGAGGGGGAGTTCTCAAACAAGTGAAGGTGTTTGAACTCGTGTGTCCAAAAAATACTATGAGTTCTACGAAGGCACCACTCCACGGAATATCCGAAACCACGAGAGTTGTTCTTCAAGTTGGAAGAAACATCTTCATCCAAGTTTGAATAAATGGCATCAAGCACTGTTTGCAGCCGCAAGTAGACATGAAAGCGGCGCCAATTACTACAACGAAGTAAGTGTTTTCACAATTTATTTTAAATATTTAATTATATTACATTTAATTTCATAAATTAATTTCCTTTAATTTTTGTAATTATATTTTCTATGTACGCCAAACAGAGGAATTGTATACGGAGGGCATCTCAAAACCCTTTCAGCATCACGGTTGTTGGGAAATTTGTAAAGGTTGGGTGTTATTTGAAGATCCACCTTAACATAAAGTAGGCCATACGCCAGTGTTCAAAACTGCATCCTTAGCTATAGATGGGGATGAAGATGGATCTCCTACCATTCAAGAAACAAGGGTAGAAAATGTGTCTTCGGGTGAAGATTTCATACCTAGGGTTATGGGACGAAACAAGGCCCGAAGGTTGAAGGAAAAGGGTAAGGTAAAGGATGATTAAGCCGCTCAATGGCGACGTCATTGCGATTAATGGCGGAGCAAAATGCCATTGCCGGGGAAGAAATGAACCGCAAGCATGAAGAACAGACCAAACAAATACAAGAAGAGTAGGAATATGAAAAGGAACATTTCGGATTACACTCCAATGAGTAAGGCCTATTTTGATAGAAAGAGAAGGAAATTATGGCCCGGCAGCAGTTGTTTACCTCCGACTATACTCCTACAATGGCAAATGACGAAGATGATGATGATTATGGACTTTAAATTTAAGTTGTTGTAGTTTTTAAAATATAGTTGTAGTTTTTAAATTTAAGTTGTTGTAGTCTTTAAATTTAAATTATGTTTGGCAATATAGCCCTATGACCCTCGGTTGGAGATGATTTTTTGTCACAAGGCTATGTTTGGCATATGACCCTCTAGCCCCTCGGTTGGACATGATAAGAAATATGGCCCTGCATTGTTCATTAAAATATTAATTTCTTGGAGGGTTATAAGACCAAAGAGAGTCATCTAGCCCTCATTCGGTTAAAGATGACCTTATTTGGACTGGCCAACATAGCATAATGAATGGTTTTATATTAGCGCCTTGAAAGACCATGTCAATCATGTCAATGGGATTAATCAAGAAATTAAGAAGAGACATGATGTAGGAAGACAAAAGAAAGAAAAGTTCCTATTCCAATCCAATGGCAAATGCCATGATATGCTTTCACCTTCTTTGAGGAGTTTACCTACGCAATATACTACAATTTATTCATAACAAAGGACTGCTAGTACAACAACAAAACCACACCCTCGGTTTGAACCATATTATTATGAAAAAGGAACATGCATTGCTATGGTATGGCAGAAAGGAAACCTTTTCGGGTTTTAGCAGAAACCTATACAGAAGAAATTAATAGAAAAAAGGAAAAATATTGGGAATTTTAACTCAATTCCAAAATGTGGGTTTTAGAGTTACGATCTACATTTGTCAAAAGGAAGAGAAATAATACAATTTCCTATGTATCTAATTACCTATAAACCTTAACTCAAATTGCTGGATGGGGATGGTTCAGATTAACATGCAGCAAAACAATTAATAAATGGAATAACAGATAACAGAGAGAGATAGATAGAATCAGAGGTTTGGCATTTCTCACTTTCCTTTTTACATTTTGATTTTCCTTTCCAATTTTTTTACTTCTTTCTGTAATTTCACAAACACATACCCACCTAGAATACTTACCTTTGTAATGATTGTCGACTATGGGGATGGCGAGGCGGGTGAGTGCTTGACGGCAGGGCTGTGAGGCTGCGAGGCGCTGCAAGGCTGTGGGGCTCCCAGCTGCGAGAGTGGAGTGATGGCTAACTGAGAGACAAAGTGAGGGAGGCGCAATGAGAGAGATCATAGAACGGCACAGGTGAGGGAGTGATGGCTGAGAGATCAGAGAACGACACAGGTGAGGGAGTGAGTCTGTAACATAGTGAGGGAGGCGCGGGGGTAGAAAACTCTCATAGGGTTAATAGCATAGCCAAAAAATGACATTAACCTAAGGGTAAAAACAACATCAGTGCATCAAACGGTAAAATGACGTCATTTTATACACACTTTGGTTCGTTTCGGTTTTTCATGTTTGGTTCAGTTTTTTTTCGATTCGTTTTTTTTTGGTTTTTGGTTTTTTCAACCCACCCCTAGTCAGACAATTTATGTTTTAACCCAGAAATAACTTTTCTACTCCAACCCTTCTAAGTTAAATTTTTAGCCAAGATTATTAAAAAATGATTTAAGGCTAATTTATTTTATGTAAAATATTATGTTGACTATCCTAATTTATTTTATGAACACTTTAACCTAAAAATATTTAGATTCCGATAAATATTGAAAAATTAGTAAACCCACACATATGAAGACAAGTCTTTTGTCTAGTGCTCACATATATTAGATTATGTTGATGTCTCCAAATCCTAGACCACATCAGCGACTTCATTTGATGCCGGAAGTTGTTTGATTTTCATCGCTTGCGGTGATCTAGCGGAAGAGGACGAAGGTGTTATGGGTAACTCACTGTTATTTTTTAAAGGGTTAATCTCATTTTACTACTTTGAAGTTTCTTGGTTTTTAACATTTGGTACATCAAGTTTTTTTCGTCTTAGTTTGGTATCGAAGGCCATCTCCAACCGAAGGGTCCAGAGGGCCAGAGGGTTGAAAATAGCCCGAAAATTGTCTCCAACCTGAGGGCTAGGCCAGAGGGCTCGTGGGCCCACAGAATCTGAAAGGGCCAAAGGGCTGGCCAGAAAATAGAGCAATCTTGTAGGTTATAACCGACAGGATTGCTTAAAAAAAAATTTGAATTCAATGGCCAGCTGACGCCAGTTACCGTTGGATTCAATTTTTTTTTTTTTTTTTTTTGGTTTTTTGTGCCATTTTTTTTTTTTTTAATTCTTGAAAATTCTAATTTTTTTTTTCCTATAAATACCTAAACCATTCATTCACCATTCCTCACAAAATTTTCACCATTCCTACATCATTTCAATTCTCATATTTTCTTTCCTCTTTCAAAAAGCTATCCTTCAATGGCGGATGATGAAGATGATGTTGATTACGGATATTAAATTTAAGTTGTTGTAGTTTTTAAATTTAAGTTAATGTTGTTTTTAAATTTAATTTGTAGTTTTTAAATTTGATTTATCGTTTTTAAATTTAAGTTGTAGTTTTTAAATTTAAGTTGTTGTAGATTTTAAATTTAAATAATAAATTATTTTTGGCCCTCAGTTGCAGACTGCTTTTTGTGACAGGGCTAAAACGAGCCCTTTGGCCCTCGGTTGGAGATGGAGGCAAATATGACCATGTACTGTTCATTAAAATATTAATATCTTGGAGGGCCAGTGGGCTAAAACGAGCTCTCTGGCCAGCCCTCGGTTTAAGGTGGCCCAAAGTCATAATTTTGGGACATTTTCATACATCCGTTAAGTTTTCCGTTAGAACCTCTGTTAACTGATAACATGGCGCTCACTTAGATCATGACTAGACACCACATGTCGAAACATTAAAAAATTAAAAATAAAAATTTTAATTATTAAAAACACTAAACCTCTGCCCCTTTTCTCTCTTCGACTCCTCATTTCCTCTCCCCCTTTTCTCTCCATAACCACCACCTTCACCATTCCTCTCCTAAGCCCCACCCTCCTCTTCCTCCTCCTTCTCTTGCAATCCAACCTAGACCCAAACCCCAAACCCCCAACCTCCTCCTCCTTATCCTTATCCTGCACCCTATCAAAATTAATAATTTAAGTCATTTTTATTGAAACTTCCCATAAAATAAAGGGTTAATCTTAGTTTACTGCCCTTAAGTTTTGTGGTTTTTAACATATAGTACATGAAGTTTTTTCGTCCCAGAATCATACATAAAGTGTTAATTTTGGGACAGTCTCATACATCTGTTAAGTTTTCCGTTAGAACTTCTGTTAACTGATAACCTGGCACCCACGTGGACAATTAATGCACGCCACGTGTCAATATAGGCCTACGTCAATATTAAAAAATTAAAAAAAAAACAAAAACAAAAACACAAAAAAAAATATATATATATATATATATATAAATAGCCGTACCCATCTTCTTCCCTGCACCCTCTCCCTCCCTTCTCTCTTCTGCAACCTGCACCCCTTCCCTCCCTTCTCTCTTCTACATTTGCACCACATTCCCTTGTATCCTCGCAACCATTGAATCACCTCTTCCACGTTGCTTCTTCCACCACCACGATGACTCTCAAACGACCCTTTTCTCATTCTTCTTCGTTTTCTAGGGTTATCCTCCGCTATTGCTCTTCTACCTCCATCTCCACCACTCCCGCCAACGCTGCCAGAGCCAGCGACCGCAACCGGCTGTCATCCACATCTTCCTCCACCTCTAATATAGACGTTGTTCGAGCCATTCGTTTGAAAAAGGTAAGTTCTTTCCAATAAATCTTTGACTGAAATTCTGAAACTTCAATGGCAGAGTGTTGGGACATGAAGGAAGTCAAATTATGGGTTTGAAATTTGCTTCCTTGAATTCTGTTTTCAAATGGGTTTTAGGTAGAAGAATTGAGGAGCAAAGGTTTGGAGCCATATGCCACCCAGTTGACCCAAATCCCTAATTTGGATAAATTCCCAAATCCTAACCGATTCTTGAGCATTCCTACCTCATGCCAGGAATATGAATCAAAGAATCTTTTATGGGTTATTAATCGAAGAATCTAAATTGAAATATGAAACCAAAAGCAAATCAATTTGAACTAATCCAGAAACAGGAAGGTTTTCGTGCCAGAAATTGAAGTATTAAGCAGAGAGTGATGAAGAATGGAGAAGTTAGGCCATCTCCAACTGAAGGGTCCAGAGGGCCGAAAATAGCCCGAAATTCGTCTCCAACAGAGGGCTAGGCCAAAGGGCTGTGGAATTTGAGAGGGCCCCACGGAATCGAAGAGGGCTGGAGGTGCAGCCAACCAGCCAGCCCGGGGCTGGCCAGAAAAATCAGCTTTCCTGTCGGTTATAACCGATAGGAATTCTTAAAAAGAATTTTGAATCCAATGGCTAGCTGATGTCAGCTCGCCGTTGCTAGCTAGCGCCAGTAACCGTTGGATTCAAATTTTTTTTTTTTTTTTTTTTTTTTTAGGTTTTTTGGGCCTTTTTTTTTTAAAAAAAAAAAAAATTTTTTTTTTCTATAAATACCTAAACCATTCCTCACAAAATTTTCACCATTCCTACACCATTTCAATTCTCATATTTTACTTCCTCTTTCAAAATTCTATCCTTCAATTTTTTTAATAATTTTGAAATGGCCTCGTCTGCAATGAAAGGTAGGGCTTGGACCCGAAAAGAAGATGAAGCTCTTTGCAAGGCTTCTAGATGGGTGTTGGAAGATAGTGTGAGGGGGAATTGTCAAACAAATGACGGTGTTTGGACTCATGTGTCCAAAAAATACTTAGAGTTCTATGAAGGCACCACTCCAGTGAATATTCGAAACCATGAGAGTTGTTCTTCAAGATGGAAGAAACATCTTCAGCCAAGTTTGAACAAATGGCATCAAGCATTGTTAGCAGCCGCAAGTAGACATGAAAGTGGTGCTAATTACTACGATGAAGTAAGTGTTTTTACAATTTATTTTAAATATTTAATTATATTACATTTAATTTCATAAATTAATTTCCTTTAATTTTTTTCTAGGTACGCCAAGCAGAGGAATTGTATATGGAGAGCAGCTCGAAACCTTTTCAGTTTCACAGTTGTTGGGAAATTTGTAAGGGGTGGGTGTTATTTGAAGATCCACCACAGAGAGCTCATACACCGGTGTTTGGAACTACATCCTCAGCTGCAGATATGGATGAAGATGGATCTCCAACCATTCAACAAACAAGGGTAGAAATTCTGTCTTCAGGTGAAGGTTCCATACCTAGGGCTATAGGACGAAACAAGGCGCGAAGGTTGAAGGAAAAGGGCAAGGCAAATGATGATTACGCCGCTCAACATGAAGTGGCGGCCTCATTGAGATTATTGGCGGAGCCAAATGCCCTTGAGGCGGAAGAAAGGAAGTGCAGGAATGAAGAATGGGCCAAGCAAATACAAGAAGAGATGGATGATAAGAATATGGAAGGAACACTTCGAATTACACTCCAATGAGTAAGGCCTATTTTGATAGGGAAAAAAAAAGAAATTATGAGCCGACGGCAGTTGTTTACCTCTGACTATACTCCTACGATGACGGATGATGAAGATGATGTTGATTATGGATATTAAATTTAAGTTGTTGTAGTTTTTAAATTTAAGTTAATGTTGTTTTCGAATTTAATTTGTAGTTTTTAAATTTAATTTGTCGTTTTTAAATTTAATTTGTCGTTTTTAAATTTTAGTTGTAGTTTTTAAATATAAGTTGTAGATTTTAAATTTAAGTTGTTGTTTTTAAACTTAAGTTGTTATAGTTTTTAAATTTAAATAATAAATAATGTTTGGCCCTATGGCCCTTGATTGGAGACCGTTTTTTGTGACAGGGCTAAAATGAGACCTCTGGCCCTTTGGTCCTCGGTTGGAGACAGAGGCAAATATGGCCCTGCACTGTTCAGTAAAATGTTAATATCTTAGAGGATCTTGGAGGGCCAGAGGGCTAAGCCATCGGTTAGAGATGGCCTTAGAGAGAGAGGAGAGATCGAACTCCGTCTAGGTTTAATTTATGGGTTGGGGAAGGCTGGTAACCTATAAGGTCATATGCACTCATGACTTTGAAGCTTCTAGACCATGGCGACGAGGTAGGGGTGCAGCTTTCCCATCTCAATCTGTCTAACAAATTTGGAATTTTTTTGAGTTAACTGGGTTTTTGATAAATTTCAGAAATTGGATGGGTTTTTGAATTGGAATTCTTTTGGGTGGGATTTTGTCGGGTTGGGTGTGCGAGGAGGGTGGGTATAGGTTGTAGAGGAAAGAAATGAGGGTGGTGCAAGTGCAGAAGAGAGAAGTGGGGGAAGGGGTGTGGGTTGCGGAAGAGAGAAGGGAGGGAGAAGGTGTGGGGGAGAAGATGGGTACAACTGTTTGTGTTTTTTTTTTTTTTTTTGTGTTTTTTTTTTAATTTTTTAGTATTGAAGTAGGCCAGCACATGGCGTTTAGTAATTGTCTACATGGGCACCATGTCATCAGTTAACAGAAGTTGTAACGGAAAACTTAACAGATGTATGAGACTGTCCCAAAATTAACACTTTAGGTATGACTATAGGACGAAAAAAATTTTATGTACTAAATGTTGAAAACCATGAAACTTGAGGGTAGTAAACTGAGAATAACCCTAAAATAAAAATTCCCATCGCGTTATTTGCAGAAGTAAATGAGGACAATACGGGCATACTGAAAGTTTCATTCAAAAAGGGCACTGGGTAGTGGGCACGTGCCCAATAAAATAAAAATTCCACCTCGTTATTTCGAGAGGAAGAGAGGGCAGTATGGCTTCTGATCTCTAAGGTCATCTCCAACCGAAGCGTCCAAAAGGCCAGAGGGCCGAAAATAGCCCGAAAAATGTCTCCAACTGAAGGCTAGGCCTGAGGGCTGTGGAATCTGAGAGGGCCCCACGGAATCGGAGAAGGCTAGAGGGCTGGCTGCATGTAGCCAACCAGCTAGCCTGGGGCTGGACAGAAAAACTGGAAATCCTGTCGGTTATAACCAACATGAATACGTTCTTATTATTTAGTATAAATGTATAACTGTCGGTTATAACCAACAGTAATACATTTATACTAAATAATAGCAATGTATTCCTGTCGATTATAACCGACAGGAATGCTTTGATTATTTATTTTATTTTTTTTACCGTTTTATTATTATTTTTTATTTACAAAAATTTTCCTATAACTTCTATTTTTCATTTTTTTTTCAATTCTATTTTTTTCCTATAACTTTTATTTTACAAAATTTGTTTCATCTTTCTTTTTAAATTCCATTTTTTCCTATAACTTCTATTTCACAAAATTTGTTTCATTTTATTTTAAATTCTATTTTTTTAATAACTTCTATTTCACAAAATTTGTTTCATATTTTTTTTTAATTCTATTTTTTTCCTATAACTTCTATTTCACAAAATTTGTTTCATACATGTGTTTAGACTTAGGCCATCTCCAACCGAATGGTCCAGAGGGCTAGAGGGGCGAAAATAACCCGAAACTGTCTCCAACTGAGAGCTAGTGGGCCCCACGAGACAAAAAGAGTCGAAGGGCCAACCGGCTGACCCAACCTAGCCAGCCAACCATTGGATTGGATTTGATTTTTTTTTTTTTTTTTTTTTTCAACCATTGGCTTGGATTGGATTGGATTGGATTAAAGGGCTAGAGGGCTGGCCAGAAAAACTGGAAATCCTGTCGGTTATAACCTATAGAAATGCTTTGATTATTATTTTTTTTTACCGTTTTATTAGTATTTTTTATTTACAAAATTTTTCCTATAACTTCTATTTTTCATATTTTTTTTAAATTCTATTTTTTTCCTATAACTTTTATTTTACAAAATTTGTTTCATATTTTTTTTTAAATTCCATTTTTTCCTATAACTTCTATTTCACAAAATTTGTTTCATTTTATTTTAAATTCTATTTTTTTTCCTACAACTTCTATTTCACAAAATTTGTTTCATATTTTTTTAAATTCCATTTTTTCCTATAACTTCTATTTCACAAAATTTGTTTCATTTTATTTTAAATTCTATTTTTTTTCCTACAACTTCTATTTCACAAAATTTGTTTCATATTTTTTTAATTCTATTTTTTTCCTATAACTTCCTAAGCCATTACACAACATTAAATTAAATTAAGTAACATGAAACAACATTAAACAATATGAAACAACATTAAATAACATTAACCAACATAAAAATTATACTACATAAAAAAACATTTAACAACATGAAACTTAAACAATATTTAAGTTGTAGTTTTTAAATAATAAATTATGTTTGGCTCTATGGCCCTGGGTTGGAGATGGTTTTTTGTGATAGGGCTAAAACTAGCCCTCTGGCCCTTTGGCACTTTGGCCCTCGGTTGGAGACGGAAACAAATATGGCTTTGTACTGTTCATTAAAATATTAATATCTTAGAGAATCTTTGAGGGCCAGAAGGCTAAAACAAACCTTCTAGTCAGCCATCGGTTGGAAATGGCCTAATAGACCTCAGTAGGATTCGTACGGAAAGTTTCATTCAAAAAGGGCACTGGGTAGTGGGTACCCACCCAATAAAATAAAAATTACAGCAAATTGACTTTTGAAGACAAAAACAAATAAAAAGACAATTTGGGAAAGTTATTTTGTATGAGAGGTCGGAACAGAAAAGTCAGAGTCGACTACTCGGCATTTTCACTTTCAAACGCGTTCTGCCTTTTACTCGGCACTCGGTTTCTTTGTTTTACAACACCACCTTCGGATCAAAGCACTGCATTGTAATATATGTATATGTTTTATAATGATATATATATATATATTGTTGCTGGATATGTATGTTGCAGGCCACAAGTGAGTGAATTGTAGAGCTGCAGCTGCTTGTGCAAATTCCAATCACAGTGAATTTAATCGAAACCCACTGCCGAGTTCATGGCGGCGATCTTCCTGATCAGTTACGAGTTTCAAACTCTGCCTTTTACTCTGAACACGGTTTCTTTGTTTCACCAAACCTTCAGATCAAAGCAGTGCATATAATGCAGGCCACGAGTGAGTGAATTGTAGAGCTGTAGCTGCTTGTGCAAATTGCAATCACAATGAATTTAATCGAAACCCACTGCTGACTTCATGGCGGACAGTGATCGCGATCATTGTAAGTTTGATATGTTCTATAAAAATGTTTGACTTTTTGCAATTCATTGCAATATGAGTACGTTGATCCAATCCAAGTTCATCTGTGGTTCTTATGTTTTCTTGAAAGTTGTCAATATACACACACACACACACATGAAATATATCAAAATTTTCAACTTAGATATTTTATTATTTATTGATTATGATATGATTGAATGCAGCAAGTGAAATGGAAGCAAGACTCGACGGGAAACATCATCGATGGCTACGTCCGGAGGAAATATGTGATGTTCTTTGAAATCCTAACGGAGTTACAATTTCTGAGGAGCCTGCAATTATGCCACCAAGTATGACTTTCTGCTGCATTGCATTTGTTAAGAAATATTGTATTGGCTTATTTAACTCGAATTTTCTTTAGCATTTTAAGAATTTGATTTTTCTTTTTGCATCATTCTTAGAAGATTTATTTGGATGTGTATTGAAGATTTCCTTTTTTTTTTTTTGGTATTATTTGTTATCCATGTTTTTTTTTTTGGTATTATTTTGCTTTTACTGTTGTTGTCTTCGCTTAACACAATAAATGTTGCAGCATATAATCACCAAGCAAGTGATGGGTTCCCCCCTGTTCTTGGATTGCAACATGATATTGCTTCTTCTAGTTCCAATCCAACTAATTTCCAGCATTCACAAGCTACGAATGTGACAAACTTGAATAGTGCTTTGACATCAGAACTCGAAACCACTATATCAGGTGTTTGTTTTACATTGTCAAAATCTTTCTCCAACGAGTTCCTTTTCTTTTAAACAAAACTTGTTGGTTGTTTCCCTTTGTTATTCATTTGGCAGCTTTGCCTTCCATATTTCTCCGGAGTTTTTCATTATTTAACTTGACATTCTATAATGTGCAGATAATTGGCTCGAGAATTTACTTACTGGTATGTGGAATGTGATCCTTTGTTTTATTCATGTAACTTGTTCCAGTGGATCTTTTGAATCTATATTGTCTTTGTCAATACATGAGTTCATTAAATAGCTACTATTTGTTGAATTGGTCAATAAAAAAAAGACTGAAAAGCTGTTTCATATTTGCACGAAGAGAAAGACACTGAAACCTCTTTCCATAGTTTGTGTAGCCCAAATTCATCAAACTTTGGAGATGATGAACAGGTACTTGACAAGTACCTGTTTCATCATTTAACTTGACATTCTATAATGTGCAGACCTTAATGATCGGGGAATCCCCGAGAATTCATGTACTGGGTTACCTGGTACGTGCAATGTGATCCTTTATCTTATTCAAGCAACTTGTTCCAGTGTATCTTTTAACTCTATATCGTCTTTGTCAATACATGAGTTCATTAAATAGCTGCTATTTGTTGAATTGGTCAACAACAAAAAACTGAAGAATCTGTTTCATATTTGCACGAAGATGAAGACACTAGAATCTGGGTTAAGATTGTGGACAATTGTACGATAATTTTTTTCATTATTTAACTTGACATTCTATAATGTGCAGACCCTAGTGGTTGGGGAATCCTCAAGAATTCATTTACTGGGTTACCTGGTACGTGCAATGTGATCTTTTGTCTTATTCAAGTAACTTGTTCCAGTGTATCTTTTAACTCTGTATCGTCTTTGTCAATACATGAGTTCATTAAATAGCTACTATTTGTTGAATTGGTCAATAAAAAAAAGACTGAAAAGCTGTTTCATATTTGCACGAAGAGGAAGACACTGAAACCTCTTTCCATAGTTTGTGTAGCCCAAATTCATCAAACTTAGGAGATGATGAACAGGTATTTGACAAGTACCTGTTTCATCAAGTACTACTTTTCTTTTATAATCATTTTGGTGATTTGGTAAACTAAACTTGTTTGTTCCTTTAGTGTGAATGTACTACCTCTGTTAGTTTTGTAAAAAACTCAGTCAAAGCACATCATGTGGAGCACATTTGGGCTTTGTTTTAAGGGTTTTTCACCACTCCATAACCCCTAGATGACTTGAGATAAGAATTATGTTTACTACAACTCGTGTACACATATCTTTTGCTTCCATGAATTACGAATTCACCCAGCCACCATCAGATCACCTCTTGAGTTTTCCTTGATACTTTTAAGTAAAACTTGTTACCTTTTAAAAATCCATATCGTCTTTGTCAACATATGAATTCGTTCAAATAGTTACTGTTTGTTGAATCAGATTGCAAAGAAAGAGAGGTTGAGGAAGCTGTTTCTTCACGTTTTTGTTGTACATTGTCTGTGTTTTTCCAAAAAACTCCAAGATTTTGGTGATTTGTTTAACAAAACTTGTTGGTTGTTTCCCTTTGTTATTCCTTTGCCAGCTTTGCCTTCCATATTTCTCTGGAGTTGTTCATTATTTAACTTGACATTCTATAATGTGCAGACCCTAGTGATTGGGGAATCCTCGAGAATTCAAGTACTGGGTTACCTGGTACGTGCAATGTGATCCTTTGTCTTATTCAAGCAACTTGTTCCAGTGTATCTTTTAACTCTATATCGTCTTTGTCAATACATGAGTTCATTAAATAGCTGCTATTTGTTGAATTGGTCAACAACAAAAAACTAGAGAATCTGTTTCATATTTGCACGAAGATGAAGACACTGGAATCTGGGTTAAGATTGTGGACAATGGCACGATAATTTTTTTTCTTTTGTTTTGTACTTTTTTTTCCCTATGCTCACAAAGTTTAATCCATTATTATTTTGATGCAGCCTGCACCAACTCGAGAGCCGGCTCGAGTGCTGCGGTGCAGCCAAGTCATTCATCTCTTGGTAAATTCTCAAGTTGCAACATTACAAAAACTGCGTTGATTTTTTCTCATTCATACACTTAATTCCTAAAGGCAATCTCTAAATAGTTTCTTAGCTGAGGGTGATGACTTATTTCTAGATTCCACTAACTCCAAGGCCACACCCCTTGCAACCATGGAAGGAGTAGATGAAGAGGAAGAGGGAAACGATACAAACCAATCGCAGAAGCGACTCAAAGTCACCTGTGGCCAGAAGGTAGACTCAGCCACCCAAAGTCACTCGTGGATGAAACCCCAAATTATTTCATGTTCGAAAACTAACATTCCTTGTTTCTCGTTACAGAATGCGACTCAAATTCCTTCTCATACTATTGTCTTCCTTCATTTCTAAACTTCTGACAATATTTTGTTTTGGTGGCTCAAAAGTCGATTGCTACTTCTGCTGCTCCTAAGTCTAACACTCCAGCCATGCTGCAATCAAGACCAACCTCAGATGCCAACCAAGATTTTGAGGTAAACACTATTTCATCTTTGATTTGTAGTGTGTGTGCGTATGTTTTTTTTTTTTTTTTTTAAATCTTTTGATCCGTCTTTATTTGAACCTTTTTGTTAACAAATCTGTTTGAACATAGAATCAAGAGCAGGAACTCGAGCCTACCTCTATTGAGCCAGAAAATGGCAAAAGCAAGGCTGTCGTTCAAAATGATTTTGGGTCAGGAAAGGTACGTACACAAGTTTCTTTAATTCGACGTCCCTTAGGTCTTGTCAAATTTGAAGGTAAAACATGGATTAGAAAATAGTAGAATTTGGAGGGATAAGTTTACTTCAAAACTAAACTATCTTCTAGCTTCAACTTGGACATAATTTGGAAGTTGGCATCCATGTCTTCGTTTGACATACATCGTATATATCTATTCCATTCCAGTCTTTGACACTAGCTTAACGAGGCCTTAATAGTTTTCTCCAACGTCTTTCTATTGTAGAGTCATGAGTTTTCAGAAGTTGCAGTTTGGGACTCCTATAAAAGCCTCCTTGAACTTTTAGGTCGAGGGCTTGCACCCAATACACTGGCCAGCTCCTCCATTTCTACTCCTGCCACAGACTCGCAAGCCATAGAAACAATCAGAACTTTTCTAGAAATGGACTTTGCTACTATGGCTGGCAATGTTAAACAAACTGACATGATTTCACACATCAAGAGACTCGTAGTTTCTAGTTGGTTTCCCTCTGACAGCAAAACATGCATTTTGCCATTATTGGAGCAGCTAGAGCAACCTGTTCGAGACTATTCCGAGTATGATAAGGGCAAAAAATTGAATGCCCAAGTCGAAGATATGAGAAAGCTTCTTGAACTTAAGGTTCCGTTTTGTGATAGCAAGATGAGAGACTATCAAAGACTTGAGAATGAGAGAAAGCAAATTGTAGCCAAGCAGGCCATACTATGTGCTGAAGTTGGTGGCGCCGTTAAAGAGACTGAACGGAACCAGGCAAAACTCAATGAATTGCTCCCACAGCGAGACCAATTTAAACAAAATAAGGCTAAACTCAAGACCAGCTTGGTTATTGGAGCTGGCTACTGGAAAATCTTGAAGAAAGTAATTTTCAACAACCTTGGTCTGTGACTTCCTTCTTTGGGTTGCATTTGGGCTGCAGTGTTTTTTTAATTTTCCTTTTCTTTTTGGTGGTGTATCTTAACAAATTCGATCCATAATATATCAAAATGAAGATTTTTTTTCTTTTGCTTTTCTTTTTGGTGGTGTATCTTAACAAATTCGACCCATAATATATCAAAATGAAGATAGGAAAGTGTAGAACAAGATTATACCTATTTGAAAGCCCAAGGGTTGCCAAAGATGGCAGGAAAATAGCTTGAAAGATGACTGGTCCGTGGAAAAATTGGAAAACTCGTTAGAAACTGGGTAAACTTTAAACGTTCATAACTTTTTCAATACTCAACGAAATCGAGTGATTCCAAAGCGAAATTCATACTTCTTGATGGCACGAAGAGAATGGTACCTTTCTCGATGGCTTATGGGTACAAACTTATTCTAATTTTTTATTTATTTTGGAATGTTTTGGAATTGAAAATTAGTTAGGAGCTTAATAAAGGTTTGTGTATTAAAATTATAAATCTATTATTAATTTTTATTTTAAAAAATTATGTAACCGATATGTAAATTCATTATTACATTAATGCTAGGGATTTGGATCATAATCTGAAAACTAATAAGGTTTCAGTTAATGAACATTAGTAATTAGAGACCAGATACTAACTATATATTATGCTCTCAAAGTTTAAGATGATATTTAAATTAGGTCATTAAATTTTAATTTTTTCAAATTGTTTCTTAAAGTTTTGAAACTATATCAATTTACACTTTTTGTAACATTAAATGTCTATTATACAATAAATTGATGAGTTTTTAGGTTTTATGTTGCAAATGTGGCTTACATGTCAATCTAGTTACGGATTTTATGCTCACCATGTCATCAAATTAATGAAGATTTAGTTAATTCATTACACAAAATGTGTAAATTGATACCATTTCAAAATATTATGGTGCAATGTAATAAATTAAAATCTGATGACCCATTTTGAAAATCACGCAAAACTAGAGGGTGCAAAATATAAATAGCCAATAGAAAATGAAAAGCTTTTCCCAGATGCAAAATGTAGTTCACCAAAAAGAAAACAAAACCCAATTGAAAATGAATGTTAAAAAAATGAAAAAGCTTTACAACCCAAAATTTTCTTGGTTTTTATAATTTCATACATCAAGTTTTTTTAATCCCAGTCAGGTATCTAAAGTGATAATTTTAGAACACTTTCATACATTCGTTAAGTTTTCTTTAACTTGTAACGTAACCCCCAAGTGGACAATGATTAGGCGCCGCAGTCAATCTGAATCCACGTAGATATTAAAAAAATTAAATTTAATTTAAAAGTAAAAAAAATTTACAAATTTTAAAAAAAATTTAATAAGCCAAAAGAAGAATAAAGGATAAGACCATCTTCAACTCTTAGATTAAAACCTAAATTTTCTAGATCAAACTTAGGGCTGGGTTCGATTCAAAATGGTTTGGTTTTTTGCCAAAACCAAAACTTCTGCGATTTGGTTCACTTCGGTTCATTTTTTTTGTTTTTTTTGTTTTTGTTCGGTTTAATTTTGATTTGGTTTTTTCTTGTTCAGTTACATTTTTTTTTTTCGAATTTTTTTTGTTTTTGAAAATTGAAATTTTAACATCTCCAACATAATCATAAAATAAGCATTGCAAATTTCCAACCTTGAAATCTAAAATTTTAACATCTCCAACACAATCATAACATAAGCATTCCAACACAATGAAAATAAACATTTAAAGTTCAACTAGAATCATCAATCAAGTCTTCCAAAGTCCAAACTTCAAAAAAAAAAAGTTTAAAAAAAAACAAATTCAAAGTTTAAGTCTTCAAAAGTCCAAATTTAAAATAAACATCACATTTCAAATATCCACACCTAAAATAAACATAACAAAGTCCAAACTTTAAAGAAATATTCCACTTAACTAAAATCATAACAAAGTCCTTCAAGGTTTCATGTCTTACACTCGCTTTTCTCTTCAAGCCCTCAAGCTCAACGCTTAGTCGGCCTATGAGGAAACATAGTACCTTTCCTTGAACTTTCAATTGCCATTTCTACATACAAATAAAAAAAGAAGGAACATGATGTAAATGCAAGTATGCAACATAACATCTAATTTAAATAAGGTTTTTTTAATCAAAATGGTCCTTGAGATTGTCCACCATCCATTATTTTGGTCATTCCGTTACAAACTCTGTTAAATGCCCCAAAGCTCTTGGCCAGAAGGTTAAGCAATTTTCAAAGTTTTGTAACTCAATCGTTTCTTAACCAAATTTGACACATACTATATCAAAATGAAAGGAAAGTTTAGAACAAGATTATACCTATTTACAAGCCCAATGGTTGACAGAGATGGTCGGAAAATAGCCTGAAAGGTGACGGAGATGTTGGAGATGGTCGGAAATTGATGAGTTTTTAGATTATGATATATTATGGTAAAAACACATGAAAGATCATGCATCCAATGATTGTGGACCTAATAATCTTGCACTCAACACCGAATACCTAAATGTCATCAAACCAAAGTAAACTTTCATTTAACTAAGTTCTTAGCACTTCAGTTCAATCTTAAGTTAAAAAGAGTAGTTCAATTGACTAAAATTACACAAAAGAGAGAAAGACAGTACATAGAATCGTGGAAATGTGTACTGTGATACTGATCCTGCAAGTTAAATATGAAAAGTGTAAAAGCTCAAATTATCCTTAGCATCAGTAGATTAACAATGAAAAGAAGAAAACTTGTGTATGTTTACATTTAGTATAACATGAATATGCACGTGCATAGTAAATACCAAGCAGAAAGTATTACCAGTAAATTAGATTCAACACAACATAGAGAACAATTCGACTACTATATGTGTAACTCTATAAACTCCTTACCACATCAATCTTGAGAGGTCCAAAAAGTCTAAAGTCTCAAAAACTTATCCATATTCAGCTCCAATCGCCTGAAAACACCAAAAAACTGAGTGGTAAATATAAATTCATCAAAATTCCTTATTCAAGGATAAGCTAAAAATGGAAAAGATTCAAATCCCAGAAACTGTTTGGTAAGATCCAAGAAATTCTATCGCAGCTGAAATTTTCATTCTTAGATTGCATGGACAACCCTTTTTGTTTTGGTAAGATCCTAGAAATTCTATAGCGGCTGTAAATTTTCATTTTGCACCTTAACTCATGCCAATTTAAATGCGACATTCATGCCCAATCTGCATCATGTGTCTATGGACAAATAGTTGTAATGCTAAAACTCAAATTCTGTCCCAAGTATACAAGGGTCACAAACATATATACACACACCTCGAGATGAAAATTTCACCGAGTGATCTAGCCTAGTAGCATTAATGTAAACCTTCATTCTGCACTTCAACCGCCTCATTGTTTCTTCCGCAAGTTTTCAAACAAATCTGTAAATAGAATGAAAGAGAAATTATAGATTATAATGGCAACAATCTTTAAAAAAAGAAAAAAAAAATTTAAAACTCTGTACCTTTCTTTTTCTCATCCTAATAAGTTCTCTCAGCCTAGGCAAAAGAGAAAAAAAATTCAATGAATTTAGACATGAAGAAATGAAGAAATTTATACTGTAAAGAATGCAAACGTAGACATGAAATGATAACTCTATTGGTAGAATGAAAATGATGTCTACTCTAAATCACATCCTTTCGCTAATAACATTTTACTTATTTTTTTATTTTTTTAAAGAAATGTAAACAGACATTTTAGAATGAGTTGGAACTCATATTGTATATTGAGATAAATGACTATCTATTTGATATTAGAGTATCACAATGGCATACCTTGGCCTTTTGGACTGGTCCCTCGCCAGAAGTCATCTTTTATGTTAACATTTGATGTTATGACTTTTGCATTCAACTTGTAGAATATAAGTAAACTTTATAATTTGATTGTTTCATTTTAAAAGGTGGAAATTAGGGCAAACCACACTGGACAAAAACCAAAAATGAGAAAAAGAAGCATTAAGAAACACAGAATACGAAGACTAAGCAAATATATATCACATATACTATAAAAGAGCCTAAAATTTAAAACTCAATAATTAAAAAATTTAAATTGCTTACCTTAAACAGCTGAAATTTTCAAAAACACGACAATCAATCTGTGCAAAAAGGCAAACAACGAACGATTATTAAAGTGGACAATAGACTTTAGGGAGAATACATACTTCTGCTGACACTTCGCCCAAGGTTGTTGTCCTGCTTCAGTGGATCTATTAAATTAAGATGCTTCAGGGAAAAAGCTCGCAAGTTTGTCTCATTGCTGGAACAGAGAACATTTCCACACAATTTCGAATAAATTCTTCACTCAGCAGTAGATCATCTCTCCCGTTTTCGGGTGCCTTAGCTGCAGTTTAATAAGTGAGTGAGTCAGAGAGTGAGAGAGAGAGAGAGAGAGCAAGAAAACACAAATAAGCCATCCAACATCAAAAGCACACAATAATATCTCTTACCCACTATATCAGGCAAGGATGATTTGCATACTGGTCCATTTAAACTTATACAATAGTTCTCCCAGTCAAATTTGCTTAAGTAATCCAAAAATCTATAAAGGACCTATAGAAATGAAAAGTAATTAAGTTCTTAAACTTATATATGTATCGGAAAGAAGGATTCAAAATTGACTTGGGAGTACTCACTGCCAGAGGGCCATCCAGTGACGAATGGAAAACGAACATGCATTGCTGTGTAAAAAAGGAACATGCATTGCTGTGGTATGGCAAAAAGGAAAATTTTTCGGGTTCTAGCAGAAACCTATACAGAAGAAATTAAATAGCAAAAAGGAAAAATATTGGGAACTCTTCGCTCAATTCCAAAATGTGGGTTTCAGAGTTACGATCTACATTTGTCAAAAGGAAGAGAAATAATACAATTTCCTATGTAGTTAATTACTTATAAACCCTAACGCAAATTACAGGATAGGGATGGTTCAGATTAATATGTAGCAAAAAAAAAAAAATGGAATAACAGATAACAAAGAGCTAGAATTAGAGGTTTGGCATTTCTCACTTTCCTTTTTACATTTTGATTTTCCTTTCCAATTTTTTTACTTCCTTCTTTCTGTAATTTCACACACACACACACACCCACCCAGAATACTTACCTTTGTAATGGCCGTCGACTATGGGGATGGCGAGGCGGGCGAGTGCACAACGATGGGGCTGTGGGGCTACGAGGCGCTGCAAGGCTGCGGGGCTCCCAGCTACGAGAGTGGAGGCTGAGATATCATAGAACGACACAAATGAGGGAGTGATGGCTGAGATATTAAAGAACGACACAGGTGAGGGAGTGAGTCTGACTTAGTGAGGGAGGTGTGGGGGTGGAAAACTCTCCTAGGGTTAATAGCATAGCCAAAAAACGACATTAACTTAAGGGTAAAAACGACATTTGAGCATCAAAAGGGTAAAACGACATTAACTTATAAACCCTAACCCAAATTACAGGATAGGGATGGTTCAGATTAATATGCAGCAAAAAAAAAAAAATGGAATAACAGATAACAGAGAGCTAGAATTAGAGGTTTGGCATTTCTCACTTTCCTTTTTACATTTTGATTTTCCTTTCCAATTTTTTTACTTCCTTCTTTCTGTAATTTCACACACACACACACTCGCCCGTTTACTTGGAACTCGGTTTCTTTGTTTCACAAAACCTTCAGAACAAAGCACTGCATTATGTATTGCAGGCCATGAGTCAGTGAATTGTAGAGCTGTAGCTGCTTGTGCAAAATTCCAATCACACTGGTTCATCAAAAAATTCCAATCACGCTGAATTTAATCGAATCCCGCTGCTGACTTCATGGCGGAGAGCGATCGCGATCATCGTAAGTTTGATATGTTGGATAAAAATGTTGACATTTTGCAATTCATTGCAATATGAGTATGTTGATCCTGTAAGAGTTGAATAATTCTTTTTCTTTTTTTAAGGATATTTACTTGTGTTCGTAAATATATTTTGATCCAAGTTCATCTGTGGTTCTTATGTTTTCTTCAAAGTTGTTAAGAAATATGCCATCGAGTATGACTTTCTGAGAAGCCTGCAATTACGCCACCAAGTACGACTTTCTGCTGCGTTGCATTTGTTAAGAAATATTGTATTGGCTGATTAAACTCGAATTTTCTTTAGCATTTTAGGAATTTGATTTTGCTTTCTGCATTCATACACTATATTTCATAGAGGGAGACTCTATATAAATAGTTTCTTAGCAGAGCGTGATGACTTATTTCTAGACTCCACTGCCTCAGAAGAAGGAAAGTCCAAGGCTACACCCCTTGGAACCATTGAAGAAGTTGTCGTGATGAGCTCCCATGAAAGACTTCATGAACTTTTAGACCGAGCGTCTGCATCCAATACACTGGCCAGCTTCTCCATTTCTACTCCTACTTCAGAAATGGACATTACTACGATTTTGGTTGGTTTTAATTACTTTCCCACCGACATCGGACTAATGATTTTGGCAGTATTGGAGCAGCTAAGCAATCTGTTCTAGCCTACCCCGAAGCCTATCCTAAGTATGATATGGCCAAAAACTTAAGCGAACAAGTCAAAGCTACGAAACAGCTTCTTCAACCTAAGGTTCAGTTTTGTGACAGCAAGGAGAGAGAATTTCAAGACCTTGCAGAGAGGAAATTCTGGATTGAAACCAGGCAGGCCGCAATAGTTGCGGAAATTCACGACGCCATCAAAGAGACTGAACCAATCCAGGCACAACTCGAGAAATTGCTCCTGCAGCAAGATCAATTTAAAGAAAATGAGGGTAATCTCAAGACCATCTTGGATATTGGAGATGGCCTCTGGACAACCTTGAAGAACATAATTCACCCCCACCTCCCCACGTGACTTCCTTTCTTGGATTGCATTGGGGCTGCAGTTCTTTTTCCATTTCTTTTTGGTGTTGTTTTGGATGGTGTTCTCAGTACACTTGAAAAATCATGTTTAAGCCGTATTTTGGTCTTTTGAACTTTAATTGAAGTATTTTTGTATTATATGACTTTTTTAGATTCTTAATAACAAGTGCATTTGCTTTGTCAACCTTGTATTTCTATTTTTTACTCTTGTAATTTCTCATCTTCGTTTGATCCGAAACGGAAGGATGAGATTTTAATTAGTATCTAAATGCATGACAACGATAATGGAAAAATTGGTTTTGATGGATGTATAAAATCAGCAATAACCTAGTTTTCTTTATAATAATTTATTTAAAATTTGGTCATGTCAAATTTTTTTTTATATTTCAGTCATGTTAATGTTTAGGAAAGTTAGATATAACTATAGGTTCGACTCCGAGAGATTCTTTGTTAAAGTTTTTTGCCCTAACTATATTATATGCTCTCAAAGTTTAAGATGATATTTAAATTAGGTCATTAAATTTTAATTTTTTCAAATTGTTTCTTAAAGTTTTGAAACTATATCAATTTACACTTTTTGTAACATTAAATGTCTATTATACATTAAATTGATGAGTTTTTAGGTTTTATGTTGCAAATGTGGCTTACATGTCAATCTAGTTACGGATTTTATGCTCACCATGTCATCAAATTAATGAAGATTTAGTTAAGGGAGCTGTTATTGGCACTCCTATAATCTCAATCCACACTCCTTCTATATTTTTAATTTATCTATTTTAATTCTATTAATGTGGTTTTCCGATTTTGCTCTTATATTACTTTTAAAGTCTACAATCTTGAAAACCTTATTAAGTATTGTGATATCCCGTCCCGAAACTATCGAAACGTACATGTGAAATGATCACTTTGCCCCCTAGCTAGTTCATTTACGTTATTGGTTGTTTGTGTGCCTTGTTGGCATGTTTGGAATCACACACACACAGCCACACACTCCACCTCTCCCTGTCCCTTTCCCTGTCTCTCTCTCTCTCTCTCTCTCTCTCTCTCTCTCTCTCCCGAGTCCTCTATCTTTCTTCTTCTTCCTTCGAGTGTACGGACAAACCCAAAACCCACCAAATCCTTGCAGATCGAAGGAACCAAGGACACCATCAAGCTCCTGAGGCTGTGAAGAGCACAGTGGTACCATTTTCAGGTACGGTTGTAGCTGTTTTCACGTCGATTCGACGAAGTCCGTTTAGTTACTATTCATGCAAACATTGATCTAGCATGTTTTTGGACTTTTGAAGCTCATAGGTGTCTTAGTGAGGTTCCAAGGAGCCTCGGAGTGCTTCGTTGGAAGTGTTTGGACGTAGGAATCACCTGGTTCGAGTTTGACCGGTTTTGGAGGTTTGTGGACAGGTGAGTTTTCGTAGGTTTTAGCCTTTAAAACTTGTATAGACGTGTTCTACTAGTTTAGGGCTTCATTTTGGTATAAAAATCATGAAAAATGGTGGAAAAACGAGCGAGAAAACACGATTTGCAGGTTTTCCGGCGACGGCGCCGGAGTCTCGCCGGAAAAGGTGACGGAATATTCCGTCAGAATTCTGACGGAATATTCCTGACGCCGTTAACAGAATCTGTCAAAACTGACGAAATATTCCTAACGGCGTCAGTTGACGCCGTCAGCGTGCCAGGCACGTGCCTGCGCGTGGCCGGCGCGTGCGGCGGTGGAAAATTTTTCTAAAAATTTGGTTGTGATCCTGAGGTTGTGTAGAGCACGTTGGTATATTCAATTGTCCATTTTGAGCAATGTATGAGAAGTTATTTTGAACGGAAGGTTATGTGCTTTAAAATTAACGTTTTTATAGTATTTTCGCATATAGGTGACACGTATCCCGAGGACGAGCGTGCTCACGCGAGACAGGGGGGCTACGACCCTTCCACATACCAGTGAGTGGGCTTTTGGTTTTCCGTATATACCTATATACATTTATATTCCCAGAAATTGTTAAAAAGTGTTATTCGTTTTATGCCATGCACTATATCCTTATTGTTTATGCATTGTCATATGCATTAGTAGTGTCATACATATACATATTTATATTTGGTGCTGTGGAGGCGCAGGTAAGTGCCAGGTAAGCGTTATTTAACCTTTGCATTAAATAGTGATTAGAGATGCTTAGAGAGCTCATAACCTGCACCCCCGGTGTTAGTGCTCCCGCCCAGAGTAGGGCACAGTCCTTCACGTGATGTTCACCTCCCGCACTATACGCTCAGCTTGGATCCAAGTTAGGTGCACAGTCCTGTCGTACAGACCACTTTAGGTGGTTCCGACTCGTAGGTGACCCGCGATTATTCACACAGCCTTCACGTGATTGTAGCACTAGAGCGTTTATATGTATTACACCCAGGCCTGTCGTACAGACCACTATAGGTGGTTCCGACTCGTGGGCAGGTTTAGTGATTGAGATTGAGATTTGAGCTCTAGATTCAGCCGTACAGGTCACTTAGGGGACTCCGGCTGCCAGATGTTATGCTATTGATGTGATTTATACCTGAGCACTTGCATATCATTATAAGGCTTTGACATGGCACATTCTTGAACATGATTGGCATATTTATACATACGTATATATATATATATATATATATTTATTTCTAGGAAGTATACAGGTTTTACGGCGAGGGGTTAGAATGTATTTTACTAAATGGTTTTCAAAGAGCTTTGTTTTTGCCCACTCACGCTTTTGTTTTGCGCCCCTCCAGGTTCTAGTTGCTTAGCAAGTTCGGTGGTTTTCCCAGAGGGCATCCCGGCATTTCTGACAGACACTCACCGATGTAGGGTCACCTTCGGGTGCACTATTGTCGTATCATTTCCTTTGGACTGCTGTAGGCTTTATGCTCTGAATTCGACGTCTCACTTACGCTAGCACTTATCTTATCACATTATGTATGCTAGTTTTTTTAAATTATTCGTACTTTTATATTACTTCGATTAGCTTCCGCACTGTGCACTTGGCTACGTCACTTCCACGTGACGGTCCAGCATGCCCTGATCTCGGTCGGAGTGTGTCAAGTATGATGACATAAATATTTATAGGTAGTTGTAATGACCTTCTGTGCTCTAGAAGCAAGTCGGCTTTGCAATTGTTTACTTTGAGGTTTTCCAGTAGACCTTATAAGCAAAAGACTCTAAGGCTTATATAAGAATTAGAGTTTCATTATTACATTAATGTTAGGAACTTGGAATAAGATTTGAAAAGTAATAAGGTTTCAGTCAATAAACATTAGTAATTTGGGACTGGATATTTATTTTTATTTATTTTTTTCTGTTAAATTCGGAATATTGAAGACAAACAAATAAAAAGACAATTTGGTGCTTCGATTGATTTTTTCTTTTGTCGGGTGCTTCGATTGATTTAATGCAGACAAATTATTTTGTATGAAAAGTCTGAACAAGAAAGTCAGAGTTGGCTACTACTCGTCATTCAGCCTTTTTTAAGTCTTTTGTCGGGTTCTGCCTTTTACTCGGCACTCGAGCCTTATTTTGTGTGAGAAGTCTGAACGGAAAAATCAGAGTTTGCTACTCGGCATTTTCACTTTTAAACGCGGTTCTGCCTTTTTACTCGGCGCTTGGTTTCTTTGCTACTCGGCATTATATATTGTGGGCCATGAGTAAGTGAATTGTAGAGCTGCAGCTGCTTGTGCAAATTGCAATCACAGTGAATTTAATCGAAACCCACTGCTGACTTCATGGCGGAGAGCGATCGCGATCATTGTAAGTTTGATATGTTGGATAAAAATGTTGACTTTTTGCACTTCATTGCAATAAGAGTAAGATCCGATTTGAATAATTCTTTTTTTTTTTTTTAAAGGATATTTACTTGTGATCTTAAATATATTTTGATCCAAGTCCATCTGTGGTTTTTATGTTTTCTTCAAAGTTGTTACGAAATATGCCGTATTTCTAGACTCCACTGCCTCGGAAGAAGGAAAGTCCAAGGTTACACCCCCCCCATGCAACCATTGAAGAAGTTGTGGTGATGAGCTCCCATGAAAGACTCCATGAACTTTTAGACCGAACGCCTGCATCAAATACACTGGCCAGCTCCTCCATTTCTACTCCTACTTCAGAAATGGACATTACTATGATTTTGGTAGGTTCTAATTGCTTTCCCACCGACATCGGACTAATGATTTTGGCAATATTGGAGCAGCTAGAGCAATCTGATCCTACTCAGAAGCCTATGATATGGCCAAAAACTTGAGCGAACAAGTCAAAGCTACGAAACAGCTTCTTCAACCTAAGGTTCAGTTTTGTGACAGCAAGGAGAGAGAATTTCAAGACCTTGCAAAAAGGAAATTCTGGATTGAAGCCAGGCAGGCTGCAATAGTTGCGGAAATTCACGGCGCCATCAAAGAGACTGAACCGATCCAGGCACAACTCGAGAAATTGCTCCTGCAGCAAGATCAATTTAAAGAAAATGAGGGTAATCTCAAGACCATCTTGGATATTGGAGATGGCCTCTGGACAACCTTGAAAAACATAATTCACCCCCACCTCCCTACGTGACTTCCTTTCTTGTGTTGCATTTGGGCTGCAGTTCTTTTTCCATTTCCTTTTGGTGTTGTTTCGGGCGGTGTGCCCCGTAGATTGAAAAATCATGTTTAAGCCGTATTTTGGTCTTTTGAACTTTAATTGAAGTACTTTTATATTATATGACTTTTTTAGATTGTCACTAACAAGTGCATTTGCTTTGTGGATCAGGATCCTCTCCTGATCTTTCTATGGGTATCTTCATGACCAACAAGTGTGGGACGTTGGATGAAAATCTAACGGCTACAAACAGAAGGGTCCTTTTAAAGTTATAATAATTATAGCCGTTGAATTTTCATCCAACGGCCCACACTTATTGGTTAAGAGGATCCCCATAGAAAGATCAGGAGAGGATCCTGATCCTTGCTTTGTCAACCTTGTATTTCTATTTTTTACTCTTGTAATCTCTCATTTTCGTTTGAGCCGAAACGGAAGGATGAGGTTATAATTAGAATCTAAATGCATGGCAATGATAAAGAAAAATTGGTTTTGATGGATGTATAAAATCAGCAATAACCTAGTTTTCTTTATAATAATTTATTTAAAATTTGGTCATGTCAATTTCTTTTTTATTTCAATCGTGGTTAATGTTTAGGAAAGTTGGATATAACTATAGGTTCGACTCCGAGAGATTCTTTGTAAAAGTTTTTTGCCCCAACTATATATTATGCTCTCAAAGTTTAAGATGATATTTAAATTAGGTCATTAAATTTTAATTTTTTCAAATTGTTTCTTAAAGTTTTGAAACTATATCAATTTACACTTTTTGTAACATTAAATGTCTATTATACAATAAATTGATGAGTTTTTAGGTTATATGTTGCAAATGTGGCATACATGTCAATCCAGTTACGGATTTAAGCTCACCATGTCATCAAATTAATGAAGATTTAGTTAATTCATTACACAAAATGAGTAAATTGATACAATTTCAAAATATTAGGGTGCAATGTGACAAATTAAAATCTGATGACCCATTTTGAAAACCACGCAAAACATAGAGGGTGCAAAATATAAATAGCCAATAGAAAAGAAAAAAAACCAATAGAAAATGAAAAGCTTTTCCCAGTTGCAAAATGTAGTTCACCAAAAAGAAAACAAAACCCAATTGAAAATGAATGTTAAAAAAATGAAAAAGCTTTACTACCCAGAATTTTCTTGGTTTTTATAATTTCATACATCAAGTTTTTTAATCTCAGTCAGGTTTCTAAAGTGATAATTATAGGATACTTTTATACATCTGTTAACTTTTCTATTAAAATAATCGTTAACTTGTGACGTAACCCCCATGTGGACAATGACTAGGTGCCGCGGTCAATCTGAGTCTACGTGGATATTAAAAAAATTTAAAAATTTTAAATTTTAAAAAAGCAAAAAGAAGAAGAACAGATAAGATCATCTCCAACCCTTAGGTTAAAACCTAAATTTTCTAGGTCAGACATAGGGCTGGGTTCGGTTTTTTGCCAAAATCGAAACTTTGGTTCGGTTCGGTTTGGTTCATTTTTTTTCGTTTTTTTTCAGTTCGGTTTAATTTCGCTTCGGTTACGTTTTTTTTTTTTTCAAATTTTTTTTTTTTGAAATTTGAAATGTTAACATCTCCAATATAATCATAACATAAGCAATCCAAGTTTCCAACATTGAAATCTGAAATTTTAACATCTCCAACACAATCATAACATAAGCATTCCAACACAATGAAAATAAACATTTAAAGTTCAACTAGAATCATCAATCAAATGTTCCAAAGTCCAAACTAAAAAAAAAATCAAAGTTTAAGTCTTCAAAAGTCCAAATTTAAAATAAACATCACACTTCAAGTATCCACACCTAAAATAAACATAACAAAGTACTTCAAGGTTTCATGTCTTACACGCACTTATTCTCTACAAGTCCTCAAACTCAACGCTTAGGCGGCCTATGAGGCAACATAGTACATTTTCTTGAACTTCCACTTGTCATTTCTACATACAAATAAAGAAAGAAAGAACATGATGTAATGCAAGTATGCAACATAACATCTAATTTAAATAATCTAACAAAACCAAATCTAATAAGTAAGATTACCTTTCTCAACTTCTTCACAAAACTCAATCTCCTCAAAAGTCGGTGAAATTAACATATATGAAATAGGCAAAAATTATCCTATGAAATTAACATATACCACTGGATACCACATTTTAAATTATAGGCAAAAGTTAACATATATGAATAATGAATCTATGAAATAAGCAGAAGTAGATAACCATAACTCAAACAAAGGTCCGGTTGACAAAAAGAGGCATAAATTAACATATACCACTGTATGCTATCATTGATTATTTTCCTACCACCTCTCTATTCAAACAAAGATCCGGTTGACAAAAAGAGTCAGGGACATATTCGACGATGTACCAAATCAAAAAAACACAAATGCAAAATATACTCCTAATTAACTGATGAAATAAAAAGCTACAGCAGCCACAATGAGCATATGTGTGCATACATGTGTTTAGTCTTGTCTCAACAAACATATGACTGGAGGAAAAACCTAAAGCCAATCTTAACAAATCCACAATGGCCTTAGGCCATCTCCAACCGAATGATCCAGAGGGCTACAGGGCTGAAAATAGCCCGAAACCGTCTCCAACTGAGAGCTAATGGGCCCCACGAGACAAAAAAGAGTCGAATGGCCAACCAACTGGCCCAACCTAGCCAGCCAACCATTGGATTGGATTTGATTTTTTTTTTTTTTCAACCTAAATTTTTAAATTTTTTTTTAAATTCTCATTTTATTTTCCTATAAATACCTAAGCCATTCCTACATCATTTGTCACATAATTTTCACCATTCCATACTATCTCGATTCATTCTATTTCAATTCTTCACATTCTATTTTCTTACCTCTTCCAATAATATTTCCTTCAATTTTTTAAATAATTTTCAAATAGCCTCATCTTCAATGAAAGGTAGGGCTTGGACCCGAAAAGAAGATGAAGCACTTTGCAGGGCTTATAGATGGGTCTCAAAAGATAGTGTGAGGGGACGTTCTCAAACAAGTGAAGGTGTTTGGACTCGTGTGTTCAAAAAATACTATGAGTTCTACGAAGGCACCACTCCACGGAATACCCGAAACCACGAGAGTTGTTCTTCAAGATGGAAGAAACATCTTCATCCAAGTTTGAATAAAATGGCATCAATCACTATTAGCAACCGCAAGTAGACATGAAAGCGGCGCCAATTACTACGACGAAGTAAGTGTTTTCACAATTTATTTTAAATATTTAATTATATTACATTTAATTTCATAAATTAATTTCTTTTAATTTTTGTAATTATATTTAATTCTATTACATTTAATTTCATAAATTAATTTCCTTTAATTTTTGTAATTATATTTTATAGGTATGCCAAACGGAGGAATTGTATATGGAGGGCAATTTGAAACCCTTTTAGCATTACGGTTGTTGGGAAATTTGTAAGGGGTGGATGTTACTTGAAGATCCACCTCAACATAGAGTAGGTCCTACGCCGATGTTCAGAACTACATCCTCAGTTGTAGATGGGGATGAAGATGGATCTCCTACCATTCAAGAAACAAGGGTAGAAAATCCGTCTTCGGGTGAAGGTTCCACACCTAGGGCTATGGGACGAAACAAGGCTCGAAGGTTGAAGGAAAAGGGTAAGGCAAAGGATGATTACGCCGCTCAACAGGAAGTGGCAACATCATTGCAATAAATGGCGGAGCAAAATGCCATTGCCGCGGAAGAAAGGAACCGTAGGCATGAAGAACAAGTCAAACAAATACAAGAAGAGATGGATGATAGGAATATGCAAAGGAACATTTCGGATTACACTCCAATGAGTAAGGCCTATTTTGATAGGAAAAAGAGGAAAATTATGGCCCGGTGACAATTGTTTACCTTCGACTATACTCCTACAATGGCGGATGATGAAGATGATGATGATTATGGACTTTAAATTAAAGTTGTTGTAGTTTTTAAAATTTAGTTGTAGTTTTTAAATTTAAGTTGTTGTAGTTTTTAAATTTAAGTTGTTGTAGTCTTTAAATTTAAATTATGTTTGGCCCTATAGCCTTATGGCCTTCGATTGGAGATGGTTTTTTGTCACAGGGCTATGTTTGGCCTATGACCCTCTAGCCCTTCGGTTGGACATGGTAAGAAATATGACCCTGCATTGTTCAATAAAATATTAATTTCTTGGAGGGCTATAGGGCCAAAGAGAGTCATCTGGTCCTCATTCGGTTAAAGATAACCTTATTTGATCTGACCAACATATATAGCATAATGAATGGTTTTATATCAGCGCCTTGAAAGACCAAGTCAATCATGTCAATGGGATCAATCAAGAAATTAAGAAGAGACATGATGCATGAAGATAGAAGAAAGAAAAGCTCCTATTCCAATCTGATGGCAAATAACATGATATGTTTTCACCTTTTTTGAGGAGTTTACCTACGCAATATATAACAATTTATTCATAACAAAGGACCCCTAGAACAACAACAAAATCACACCCTCGGTTTGAAACATATTATTATGAAAAAGGAACATGCATTGCTGTGGTATGGCAGAAAGGAAACCTTTTCGGGTTCTAGCAAAAACGTATACAGAAGAAATTAATAGCAAAAAGGAAAAATATTGGGAACTCTCAATTCCAAAATGTGGGTTTTAGAGTTACGGTCTACATTTGTCAAAAGGAAGAGAAATAGTACAATTTCCTATGTATCTAATTACCTATAAACCCTAACTCAAACTATTGGATAGGGATGGTTCAGATTCATATGCAGTAACAGAATTAATAAATGGAATGGAATAACAGATACAGGGAGAGATAGATAGAATTAGAGGTTTGGCATTTCTCATTTTCCTTTTTACATTTTGATTTTCCTTTCCAATTTTTTTACTTCTTTCTGTAATTTCACAAACACATACCCATCCAAAATACTTACCTTTGTAATGGTTGTCGACTATGGGGATGGCGAGGCGGGCGAGTGCTCGACGGCGGGGTTGTGGGGCTGCGAGGCGCTGCAAGGCTGCGGGGCTCCTAGCTGTGAGAATGGAGTGATGGCTAACTAAGAGACAAAGTGAGGGAGGCGCAGGAGACAGATCATAGAATGGCATAGGTGAGGGAGTGATGGCTGAGAGATCAGAGAACGACACAGGTGAGGGAATGAGTCTGTGACTTAGTGAGGGAGACGCGGGGTTAGAAAACTCTCATAGGGTTAATAGCATAGCCAAAAAACAACATTAACTTAAGGGTAAAAACAACATCAGTGCATCTAACGGTAAAATGATGTCGTTTTATACACGCTTAGGTTTGGTTCAGTTTTCGAATCCCAAAAATCGAAATCGAACCAGACCATTTCAGTTCGGTTCAGTTTTTCATGTTCGGTTCAGTTTTTTTTTCGGTTTGGTTTTTTTTTGTTTTCGGTTTTTTCAACCCACCCCTAGTTAGACAATTTATGCTTTAACTTAGAAACAACTTTTCTACTCCAACCCTTGTAGGTTAAATTTTTAGCCAAGATTATTAAAAAATGAATTAAGGCTAATTGATTTTATGAAAACTATTATGTAGACTATCCTAATTTATTTTATGAACACTTTAACCTAAAAATATTTAGATTCTGATAAATATTGAAAAATTATTAAACCCACACATATGAATAGACAAGTCTTTTGTCTAGTGCTCACATATATTAGATTATGTTGATGTCTCCAAATCCTAGACCACACCGACAACTTCATTTGACACCGGAAGTTGTCGGATTTTCATCACCTGCGGTGATCTAGCGGAAGAGGACGGATGATGTTAAGTTTACTACCTTGAAATTTCTTAGTTTTTAAAGGTTAATCTCAGTTTACTACCTTGAAATTTCTTAGTTTTTAAGATTTGGTACATCAAGTTTTTTTTGTCTTAGTTTGGTATCTAAAGTTATAATTTTGGGACATTTTCATATATCTGTTAAGTATTCCGTCAGAATCTCTGTTAACTGATGATGTGGCGCCCACTTAGATCATGACTAGACACCACATGTCAAAACATTAAAATAATAATAATAATAATAAAATTAAAATAAAAAAATAAAAAATTTAATTATTAAAAACACTAAACCTCTGCCCCTCTTCTCTATTCGACTCCTCCTTTCCTCGCCCCCTTTTCTCTCCATAACCACCACCTTCACCATTCCTCTCCTAACCCCCACCCTCCTCTTCCTCCTCCTTCTCTTGCAATCCAACCTAGACCCAAACCCCCAACGTCCTCCATCTTATGCTTATCCTGCACCCTATCAAAATTAATAGTTTAAGTCATTTTTATTGAAACTTCCAATAAAATAAAAATTCACATCGCGTTATTTGTGGAAGTAAATGAGGACAATACGGGCATACGGAAAGTTTCATTCAAAAAGGGCACTGGGTAGTGGGCACGCGTCCAATAAAGTAAAATTTCCCACCTCATTATTTCGAGAGTAAGATAGGGCAGTACGGCTTCTGATCTCTAATGGACCTCAGCAGGATTCGTACTGAAAGTTTCATTCAAGAAGGGCACTGGGTAGTGGGTACCCATCCAATAAAATAAAAATTGCAGCAAATTCTAACTTTTGAAGACAAAAACAAATAAAAAGACAATTTGGGAAAGTTATTTTGTATGAGAGGTCGGAACAGAAAAGTCAGAGTCGACTACTCGGCATTGTCACTTTCAAACGCGTTCTGCCTTTTACTCGGCACTCGGTTTCTTTGTTTTACAACACCACCTTCGGATCAAAGCACTGCATTGTAATATATGTATATGTTTTATAATGATATATATATATATATATATATTGTTGCTGGATATATATGTTGCAGGCCACAAGTGAGTGAATTGTAGAGCTGCAGCTGCTTGTGCAAATTCCAATCACAGTGAATTTAATCGAAACCCACTGCCGAGTTCATGGCGGCGATCTTCCTGATCAGTTAGGAGTTTCAAACTCTGCCTTTTACTCTGAACACGGTTTCTTTGTTTCACCAAACCTTCAGATCAAAGCACTGCATATAATGCAGGCCACGAGTGAGTGAATTGTAGAGCTGTAGCGGCTTGTGCAAATTGCAATCACAATGAATTTAATCGAAACCCACTGCTGACTTCATGGCGGAGAGCGATCACAATCATTGTAAGTTTGATATGTTCGATAACAATGTTTGACTTTTTGCAATTCATTGCAATATGAGTACGTTGATCCAATCCAAGTTCATCTGTGGTTCTTATGTTTTCTTGAAAGTTGTCAATATATGTATATATACACACACGTGAAATATATAAAAATTTTCAACTTAGATATTTTATTATTTATTGATTATGAATATTTTTTGATTATGATATGATTGAATGCAGCAAGTGAAATGGAAGCAAGACTCGACGGGAAAGATCATCGATGGCTACGTCCGGAGGAAATATGTGATGTTCTTCGAAATCCTAACGGATTTACAATTTCTAAGGAGTCTGCAACTATGCCACCAAGTATGACTTTCTGCTGCACTGCATTTGTTAAGAAATATTGTATTGGCTTATTTAACTCGAATTTTCTTTAGCATTTTAAGAATTTGATTTTTCTTTTTGCATCATTCTTAGAAGATTTATTTGGATGTGTATTGAAAATTCCCTTGATAAGTTTTGAACTGTTGGTCATTTGGATAAGAGGAAAGTTTATGTCAACCGGTGTTTATGTAAAGTATCGGTCGAGTTGGTAGATCATTTTCTTTTGGATTGCCCTCTCACATGAGATTTGTGGGTTTTTCTTTTCTTTATAAAATTAATCAGGCTATTTTTTATGCGAATTGATGTTGGCGCTCTAAAATTCTCATTTGTGAGGAGTGCACAATGAGATTTTTGGAGTGCCAATAATAGAACCCTTTTTTATTTATAAGAAATTAATTGGGATATAGTATTATTGGCTTTCAAGAATATAAGAATCGACATTTGCATTGGATGTTAAGACTTCATTTTTATTAATTATTTTGGGATGCATGTGAACATTGAATTGCTTTATTTGGAAACATATGAAACCTATATTTGCTTGACACACATGAATTGTTTTAGGTGGATCCTTTTTTTTTTTTGATAAGAACGTGCAGAGGCATTTTAGAAAAGATGGCTATGAATGGAAGAAGACAAAAGATGGAAAGATTGTTAAGGAAGCCCATGAGAAGCTCAAGGTAAGCATACGCCAAGGTTGATGTTATAAGAAATATGATGTATTAAGCATGACACTTAACCATACAACTATAGTTATGTAACTTAATCAGTTAATCTTGTAGATGTTGATTTATTTTGTGGAACAAATTGGCATGTTGGATATCGCCATCTGTAATTTGATGTAGTATAGTTGGAAGAATTTTGGTACAAAATTGATATGGAGCAATGGCATGGTATAATTTTGATGTGTTGCATTTGTGGGAAGAAAATAATCATGTTGAAAATTCCTTATTTTCCTAATTAAACTCATTGAACTATTATTGTACATCTCTGTCAGGTTGAAGGTGTTGATGCAGTGCACTGCTACTATGCTCATAGAGAAGATGATAATGATTTTCAACGACGCATTTACTGGTTGGTTGATAAGTAAGTTTCTAAAAGAATTTATTCTCTTTTTCGGCCTTAATGCAGTAATCTCTCCTCTAAACCCTAATATTTCACTGCTGTAGGAATCTCTCAAATATGGTTCTTATCCACTATCGGGATATAAAGGTTATGCCTCACACTGTCAGTTCCAATCCAAGTAATTTCCAGCATTCACAAGCTACTTATGCGACAAACTTGAATAGTACTCAGACATCAGAGCCCGAAAACACTGTTTCAGGTGCTTGTTTTACATCGTCAAAATCTTTCCCCGAAATTTGTCACGAGTACCTTTTCTTTTACAAATATTTCGGTGATTTTTTTTTTGTATTATTTGTTGTCCATGTTTATCTTCTATATATTTCTTCTACTGTTGTCGTCTTCGCTTAACACAATAAATGTTGCAGCATATAATCACCAAGCAAGTTCTGGGTTTCCCCCTGTTCTTGGATTGCAACATGATATTGCTTCTTCTAGTTCCAATCCAACTAATTTCCAGCATTCACAAGCTACGAATGTGACAAACTTGAATAGTGCTCAAACATCAGAACTCAAAACCACTATATCAGTTGTTTGTTTTACATTGTCAAAATCTTTCTCTAACGAGTTCCTAATCTTTTACAAATATTTCAGTGATTTTTTTTTTTTTTTTTGTATTATTTGTTCTCCGTGTTTATCTTCTATGTATTTCTTTTATTGTTGTCGTCTTCGCTTAACACAATAAATGTTGCAGCATCTAATCACCAAGCAAGTCATGGGGTACTCTATGTTCCTGGATATGAGATTGCTTCTTCTATTTCCAATTCAAGTAATTTCCAGCATTCACAAGCTACAGATGCGATAAACTTTCCAGATTTTCAAGGTTATGGTGATTTGTTAAACAAAACTTGTTGGTTGTTTCCCTTTGTTATTCATTTGGCAGCTGTGCCTTCCATATTTCTCTAGAGTTTTTCATTATTTAACCTGACATTCTATAATGTGCAGATAATTGGTTCGAGAATTTATTTATTGGTATGTGGAATGTGATCCTTTGTTTATTCATGTAACTTGTTCCAGTGTATCTTTTGAATCTATATTGTCTTTGTCAATACATGAGTTCATTAAATAGCTACTATTTGTTGAATTGGTCAATAAAAAAAAGACTAAAAAGCTGTTTCATATTTGCACGGAGAGGAAGACACTGAAACCTCTTTCCATAGTTTGTGTAGCCCAAATTCATCAAACTTTGGAGATGATGAACAGGTACTTGACAAGTACCTGTTTCATCCAGTACTACTTTTCTTTTATAATCATTTTGGTGATTTGGTAAACTAAACTTGTTTGTTCCTTTAGTGTGAATGTACTACCTCTGTTAGTTTTGTAAAAAACTCAGTCAAAGCACATCATGTGGAGCACATTTGCGCTTTGTTTTAAGGGTTTTTCACCACTCCATGACCCCTAGATGACTTGAGATAAGAATTATGTTTACTACAACTCGTGTACACATATCTTTTGCTTCCACGAATTACGAATTCGCCCAGCCACCATCAGATCGCCTCTTGAGTTTTCCTTGATACTTTTAAGTAAAACTTGTTTCCTTTTAAAAATCCATATCGTCTTTGTCAACACATGAATTCGTTCAAATAGTTACTGTTTGTTGAATCAGATTGCAAAGAAAGAGAGGTTGAGGAAGCTGTTTCTTCACGTTTTTGTTGTACATTGTCTGTGTTTTTCCAAAAAATTTCAAGATTTTGGTGATTTGTTTAACAAAACTTGTTGGTTGTTTCCCTTTGTTATTCCTTTGCCAGCTTTGCCTTCCATATTTCTCTGGAGTTGTTCATTATTTCACTTGACATTCTATAATGTGCAGACCCTAGTGATGGGGGAATCCCCGAGAATTCATGTACTGGGTTACCTGGTACGTGCAATGTGATCCTTTGTCTTATTCAAGCAACTTGTTCCAGTGTATCTTTTAACTCTATATCGTCTTTGTCAATACATGAATTCATTAAATAGCTGCTATTTGTTGAATTGGTCAACAACAAAAAACTGAAGAATCTGTTTCATATTTGCATGAAGAGGAAGACACTGGAATCTGGGTTAAGATTGTGGACAATGGCACGATAATTTTTTTCTTTTGTTTTGTACTTTTTTTCCCTATGCTCACAAAGTTTAATCCATTATTATTCTGATGCAGCCTGCACCAACTCGAGAGCCGGCTCGAGTGCTGCGGTGCAGCCAAGTCATTCATCTCTTGGAAAAAGGCAATGCGGTAAATTCTCAAGTTGCAACATTACAAAAACTGCGTTGATTTTTTCTCATTCATGCACTTGATTCCTAAAGGCAGTCTCTAAATAGTTTCTTAGCTGAGGGTGATGACTTATTTCTAGATTCCACTAACTCCAAGGTCACACCCCTTGCAACCACGGAAGGAGTAGATGAAGAGGAAGAGGGAAACGATACAAACCAATCGCGGAAGCGACTCAAAGTCACCTGTGGCCAGAAGGTAGACTCAGCCACCCAAAGTCACTCGTGGATGAAACCCCCAATTATTTCATGTTCCAAAACTAACATTCCCTGTTTCTCGTTACAGAATGCAACTCAAATTCCTTCTCTTACTATTGTCTTCCTTCATTTCTAAACTTCTAACAATATTTTGTTTTGGTGGCTCAAAAGTCAATTGCTACTTCTGCTGCAACCAACATAACTGCTGCTCCTGAGTCTAGCACTCCAGCCATGCTGCAATCAAGACCAACCTCAGATGCCAACCAAGATTTTGAGGTAAACACTATTTCATCTTTGATTTGTAGTGTGTGCGCGTATGTTTTTTTTATTTTTTAAATCTTTTGATCCGTCTTTATTTGAACCTTTTTGTTAACAAATCTGTTTGAACATAGAATCAAGAGCAGGAACTCGAGCCTACCTCTATTGAGCCAAAAAATGGCAAAAGCAAGGCTGTCGTTCAAAATGATTTTGGGTCAGGAAAGGTACGTACACAACTTTCTTTAATTCGACGTCCCTTAGGTCTTGTCAAATTTGAAGGTAAAACATGGATTAGAAAATAGAAGAATTTGGAGGGATAAATTTACTTCAAAACTAAACTATCTTCTATTCCATTCCAGTCCTTGACACTAGCTTAACGAGGCCTTAATAGTTTTCTCCAACGTCTTTCTATTGTAGAGTCATGAGTTTTCAGAAGTTGCAGTTTGGGACTCCTATAAAAGCCTCCTTGAACTTTTAGGCCGAGGGTTTGCACCCAATACACTGGCCAGCTCCTCCATTTCTACTCCTGCCACAGACTCGCAAGCCATAGAAACAGTCAGAACTTTTCTACAAATGGACTTTGCTACTATGGCTGGCAGTGTTAAACAAACTGACATGATTTCACACATCAAGAGACTCGTAGTTTCTAGTTGGTTTCCCTCTGACAGCGGCAAAACAAGCATTTTGCAATTATTGGAGCAGCTAGAGCAACCTATTCGAGACTATTCCGAGTATGATAAGGGCAAAAAATTGAATGCCCAAGTCGAAGATATGAGAAAGCTTCTTGAAATTAAGGTTCAGTTTTGTGATAGCAAGATGAGAGACTATCAAAGACTTGAGAATGAGAGAAAGCAGATTGTAGCCAAGCAGGCTGTAATATGTGCTGAAGTTGGTGGCGCCGTCCAAGAGACTGAACGAAACCAGGCAGAACTCAATGAATTGCTCCCACAGCGGGATCAATTTATACAAAATGAGGCTAATCTCAAGACCAGCTTGGTTATTGGAGATGGCTACTGGACAATCTTGAAGAAAGTAATTTTCGACAACCTCGCTCTGTGACTTTTTCTTTGGGTTGCATTTGGGCTGCAATTGTTATTCTTTTACTTTTCTTTTTGGTGGTGGATCTTAACAAATTCGACCCATAATATACCAAAATGGCAATAAGAAAGTGTAGAACAAGATTATACCTATTTGAAAGCCCAAGGGTTGCCGAAGATGGCCGAAAAATAGCTTGAAAGATGACTGGTCCGTGGGAAAACTGGAAACTCGCTGGAAACTACTTTTTCAATACTCAACGAAATCGAGTGATTCAAAAACGAAAAGCATACTTCTCGATGACACGAAGAGAATGGTACCTTTCTCAACAGCTTATGGGTACAAACTTATTCTAATTTTTTATGTATTTTGGAATGTTTTGAATTGAAAATTAGTTAGGAGTTTAATAAAGGTTTGCGTATTAAAATTATAAATCTATTATTAATTTTTATTTAAAAAAATTATGTAACTGATATGTAAATTCATTATTACATTAATGCTAGGGACTTGGATCAAGATCTGAAAACTAATAAAGTTTCAGTTAATGAACATTAGTAATTAGGGACCAGATACTAATTTTTATTTTTATTTTTTTGCCCTAACTATATATTATGCTCTCAAGGTTTAAGATGATATTTAAATTAGGTCATTAAATTTTAATTTTTTCAAATTGTTTAAGTTTTGGAACTATATCAATTTACACTTTTTGTAACATTAAATGTCTATTATACAATAAATTGATGAGTTTTTAGGTTTTATGTTACAAATGTGGCTTACATGTCAATCTAGTTACGGATTTAATACTCACCATGTCATCAAATTAATGAAGATTTAGTTAATTCATTACACAAAATGAGTAAATTGATACAATTTCAAAATATTAGGGTGCAATGTGACAAATTAAAATCTGATGACCCATTTTGAAAATCACGCAAAACATAGAGGGTGCAAAATATAAATAGCCAATAGAAAAAAAAAACACCAATAGAAAATGAAAAGCTTTTCCCAGATGCAAAATGTAGTTCACCAAAAAGAAAACAAAACCCAATTGAAAATGAATGTTAAAAAAACTGAAAAAGCTTTACTACCCAGAATTTTCTTGGTTTTTATAATTTCATACATCAAGATTTTTAATCCCAATCAGGTAACTAAAGTGATAATTCTGGAACACTTTCATACATCCGTTAAGTTTTCTTCAACTTGTGACGTAACCTCCATGTGGACAATGACTAGACGCCGTAGTTAATCTGAATCCGCGTGGATATTGAAAAAAAAAATTTAATTTCAAAAGTAAAAAAAAAAAATTTAAAAGCAAAAGGGAGAATAAAGGATAAGATCATCTTTAACTTTTGAATTAAAACCTAAATTTTCTAGATCAAACATAGGGCTAGGTTCGATTAAAAATGGCTTGGTTTTTTGCCAAAACCGAAACTGTTGCGATTTGGTTCAGTTCGGTTCATTTTTTTTTTGTTCGGTTTAATTTCGATTTGGTTTTTTCTTGTTCCGTCATGTCTTTTTTTTTTTTCAAATTTTTTTTGTTTCCGAAAATTGAAATTTTAACATCTCCAACATAATCATAAAATAAGCATTCCAAATTTCCAACATTGAAATTTGAAATTTTAACATCTCCAACATAATCATAACATAAGCATTCCAGCACAAAGAAAATAAACATTTAAAGTTCAACTAGAATCATCAATGAAGTCTTCCAAAATCCAAACTTAAAAAAAAAAAAAATATTTGAAAAAAAAATTTCAAAGTTTAAGTCTTCAAAAGTCCAAATTTAAAATAAACATCACATTTCAAATATCCACACCTAAAATAAACATAACAAAGTTCAAACTTTAAAAAAATATTCCACTTAACTAAAATCATAACAAAGTCCTTCAAGGTTTCATGTCTTACACGCACTTTTCTCTTCAAGCCCTCAAGCTCAACGCTTAGGCGGCCTATGAGGCAACATAGTACCTTTCGTTGAACTTCCACTTGCCATTTCTACATACAAATAAAAAAAAGAAAGAACATGATGTAATGCAAGTATGCAACATAACATCTAATTTAAATAAGGTTTTTTAAGTCAAAATGGTCCTTGAGATTGTCCACCAACCATTATTTTGATCATTCCGTTACAAACTCTATTAAATGTCCCAAAGCTTTTGGCCGGAAGATTAGGCAATTTTCAAAGCTTTGTAACTCAATCGTTTCTTAACCAAATTTGACACATAATATATTAAAATGAAGATATGAAAGTTTAGAACAAAATTATACCTATTTGGAAGCCCAATGGTTGACGGAGATGGTCGAAAAATAGCCTAAAAGGTGACGGAGATGTCGGAGATGGCCTGAAATTGATGAGTTTTTCGATTATGATATATTATGGTAAAAACACATGAAAGACCATGCATCCAATGATTGTGGACCTAATAATCTTGCACTCAACACCGAATACCTAAATGTCATCAAACCAAAGTAAACTTTCATTTAACCAAGTTCTTAGCACTTCAATTCAATCTTAAGTTAAAAAGAGTAGTTCAATGGACTAAAATTACACAAAAGGGAGAAAGACAGAACACAGAATCGTGGAAATGTGTACTGTGATACTGATCCTGCAAGTTAAATATGAAAAGTGTAAAAGCTCAAATTATCCTTAGCATCAGTAGATTAACAATGAAAAGAAGAAAACTTGTGTATGTTTTCATTTAGTATAACATGAATATGCACGTGCATAGTAAATACCAAGCAGAAAGTATTACCAGTAAATTAGATTCAACACAACATAGAGAACAATTCGACTACTATATGTGTAACTCTATAAACTCCTTACCACATCAATCTTGAGAGGTCCAAAAAGTCTAAAAGTCTCAAAAACTTATCCATATTCAGCTCCAATCGCCTGAAAACACCAAAAAACTGAGTGGTAAATATAAATTCATCAAAATTCCTTATTCAAGGATAAGCTAAAAATGGAAAAGATTCAAATCCCAGAAACTGTTTGTTGAGATCCAAGAAATTCTATCGCAGCTGAAATTTTCATTCTTAGATTGCATGGACAACCCTTTTTGTTTTGGTAAGATCCTAGAAATTCTATTGCGGCTGTAAATTTTCATTTTGCACCTTAACTCATGCCAATTTAAATGTGACTTTCATGCCCAATCTGCATCATGTGTCTATGGACAAATAGTTGTAATGCTAAAACTCAAATTCTGTCCCAAGTATGCAAGGGTCACAAACATATATACACACACCTCGAACTGAAAATTTCAGAGAGTGATCTAGCCTAGTAGCATTAATGTAAACCTTCTTTCTGCACTTCAACCGCCTCATTGTTTCTTCCGCAAGTTTTCAAACAAATCTGTAAATAGAATGAAAGAGAAATTATAGATTATAATGGCAACAATCTTTAAAAAAAAAAAAAAAATTTTAAACTCTGTACCTTTCTTTTTCTCATCCTAATAAGTTCTCTCAGCCTAGGCAAAAGAGAAAAAAAATTCAATGAATTTAGACATGAAGAAATGAAGAAATTTATACTGTAAAGAATGCAAACGTAGACATGAAATGATAACTCTATTGGTAGAATGAAAATGATGTCTACTCTAAATCACATCCTTTCACTAATAACATCTTACTTATTTTTTAAAGGAAATGTAAACAGACATTTTAGAATGAGTTGGAACTCATTTTGTATATTGAGATAAATGACTATCTATTTGATATTAGAGTATCACAATGGCATACCTTGGCCTTTTGGACTGGTCTCTCGCCAGAAGTCATCTTTTATGTTAACATTTGATGTTATGACTTTTGCATTCAACTTGTAAAATATAAGTAAACTTTATAATTTGATTGTTTCATTTTAAAAGGTGGAAATTAGGGCAAACCACACTGGACAAAAACCAAAAATGAGAAAAAGAAGCATTAAGAAACACAGAATACGAGACTAAGCAAATATATATCACATATACTATAAAGAGCCTAAAATTTAAAACTCAATAATTAAAAAATTTAAATTGCTTACCTTAAACAGCTGAAATTTTCAAAAACACGACAATCAATCTGTGCAAAAAGGCAAACAACGAACGATTATTAAAGTGGACAATAGACTTTAGGGAGAATGCATACTTCTGCTGACACTTCGCCCAAGGTTGATTTAGTGGATCTATTAAAAGCACACAATAATATCTCTTACCCACTATATCAGGCAAGGATGATTTGCATACTGGTCCATTTAAACTTATACAATAGTTCTCCCAGTCAAATTTGCTTAAGTAATCCAAAAATCTATAAAGGACCTATAGAAATGAAAAGTAATTAAGTTCTTAAACTTATATATGTATCGGAAAGAAGGATTCAAAATTGACTTGGGAGTACTCACTGCCAGAGGGCCATCCAGTGACGAATGGAAAAGGAACATGCATTGCTGTGTAAAAAAGGAACATGCATTGCTGTGGTATGGCAAAAAGGAAAATATTTCGGGTTCTAGCAGAAACCTATACAGAAGAAATTAAATAGCAAAAAGGAAAAATATTGGGAACTCTTCACTCAATTCCAAAATGTGGGTTTCAGAGTTACGATCTACATTTGTCAAAAGGAAGAGAAATAATACAATTTCCTATGTAGCTAATTACTTATAAACCCTAACGCAAATGTGGGTTTCAGAGTTACGATCTACATTTGTCAAAAGGCTGAGATATCATAGAACGACACAAATGAGGGAGTGATGGCTGAGATATCAAAGAACGACACAGGTGAGGGAGTGAGTCTGACTTAGTGAGGGAGGTGTGGGGGTGGAAAACTCTCCTAGGGTTAATAGCATAGCCAAAAAACGACATTAACTTAAGGGTAAAAACGACATTTGTGCATCTAAAGGGTAAAACGACGTTGTTTTATACACACTTCGGTTCGGTTCGATTTCTAATCCCCAAAAATCGAAATCGAACCAGACCATTTAGGTTAGGTTTGGTTTTTTTTTTTGGTTTTCGGTTTTTTATCCCACCCTTAGTCAGACAATTTATGTCTTAACCCAAAAACAGCTTCTTTGCTCCAACCCTTCTAAGTTAAATTTTTAGCCAAGATTATAAAAAAATGAATTAAGGCTAATTTATTTTATGTAAACTATTATGTAGACTATCCTAATTTATTTTATGAGCACTTTAACCTAAAAATATTTAGATCCTGATAAATATTGAAAAATTACTAAACCCACACATATGAATAGACAAGTCTTTTGTCTAGTGCTCACATATCTAGATTCCGTTGATGTCTCCAAATCCTAGACCACACCGACGACTTCATTTGACGCCGGAAGTTGTCGGATCTTCATCGCCTGTGGTGATCTAGCGGAAGAGGACGTAGGTGTTGTGGGTAACTCATGTTATTTTTTATAGGGCTAATCCCAGTTTACTACCTTGAAATTTTTTGGTTTTTAACATTTGGTACATCAAGTTTTATTCGTCCTAATTTGGTACCTAAAATCATAATTTTAGGACATTTTCATATATCCATTAAGTTTTTCATCAGAACCTTTGTTAATTGATGATATGGCGCCCACTTAGATCATGACTAGACGAAACATGTCAAAACAATAAACAATTAAAATTGGTACATTTCACATATAACAAAAGTGGTACATTAATAAAGAAGAATGGGTACATTATAAATAAATTAGGGTACAGATAAAAGATTAAAAAAATTATGAGTACAAATGAATTTTTAAAAAATATTTTAATACATGGGTACAAAATAAAACTAAAAAAAAAATATCACAAATTAAAAAAAAAATTGCAAATTAAAAGTGGGTACAAACTAGAAATATAAATATATGATACAAAGTTTAGGCATAAAACATAAATATACAATATGTAATTTTTCTATTATTGATTAAATATACAATGTCATGTGAAGGTGTACACATGGGTACAAACACAAATAAAACTTTAAAAAATATGGGCACAAAAAGAAACTAATATATGGGTACAAATTAAAAATGAAAAGAAAATTGGTACAAATTAAAAAAATATTTGCAAATTAAAAATAGTTACAAACTAAAAATAAAAATATATGATAAAAAATTTAGCCATAAATATAAATATACTAATTGTAACATTTTTAACTCTAAAGGAATATATTTTAAAAATAAAAATATTTTATTATTCAAATAATTAATGATGTTATTAATACCCAAGGACCTTAATCAAAAATTGAAAATAAATAAGATTTTAATCAATGAGGTAACAAAAAGAAGAATGTGAATTTAATTTCTCCTTTTTTTTTTTTCTTCCAGAAACAAGGGTAAACTCGGAATATTAAAGACAAACAAATAAAAAGACAATTTGGTGCTTCGATTGATTTTTTTTTTTTTTTTCGGGTGCTCCGATTGATTTGATGCGGACAAATTATTTTGTATGAAAAGTCTGAACAAAAAAGTCAGAGTTAGCTACTACTCGGCATTCACTCTTTAATACTCGGCAATCCCTTTTAAGCGCGTTCTGCCTTTTACTCGGCACTCGAGCCTTATTTTGTGTGAGAAGTGAACAGAAAAGTCAGAGTATGCTACTCGGCACTTTCACTTTTAAACGCCAATCGAAACCTTTCTTGATCAATTTGGAGTTCCAAACTCGCCCGTTTACTTGGAACTCGGTTTCTTTGTTTCACAAAACCTTCAGAACAAAGCACTGCATTATATATTGCAGGCCATGAGTCAGTGAATTGTAAAGCTGTAGCTGCTTGTGCAAAATTCCAATCACACTGGTTCATCAAAAAATTCCAGTCACACTGAATTTAATCGAAACCCGCTGCTGACTTCATGGCGGAGAGCGATCGCGATCATCGTAAGTTTGATATGTTGGATAAAAATGTTGACATTTTGCAATTTATTGCAATATGAGTATGTTGATCTTGTAAGAGTTGAATAATTTTTTTTCTTTTTTTTACGGATATTTACTTGTGTTCGTAAATATATTTTGATCCAAGTTCATCTGTGGTTCTTATGTTTTCTTCAAAGTTGTTAAGAAATATGTCATCGAGTATGACTTTCTGAGAAGCCTGCAATTACGCCACCAAGTACGACTTTCTGCTGCGTTGCATTTGTTAAGAAATATTGTATTGGCTGATTAAACTCGAATTTTCTTTAGCATTTTAGGAATTTGATTTTGCTTTCTGCATTCATACACTATATTTCATAGAGGGAGACTCTATATAAATAGTTTCTTAGCAGAGCGTGATGACTTATTTCTAGACTCCACTGCCTCAGAAGAAGGAAAGTCCAAGGCTACACCCCTTGGAACCATTGAAGAAGTTGTCGTGATGAGCTCCCATGAAAGACTTCATGAACTTTTAGACCGAGCGTCTGCATCCAATACACTGGCCAGCTCCTCCATTTCTACTCCTACTTCAGAAATGGACATTGCTATGATTTTGGTTGGTTCTAATTACTTTCCCACCGACATCGGACTAATGATTTTGGCAGTATTGGAGCAGCTAGAGCAATCTGTTCTAGCCTACCCCGAAGCCTATCCTGAGTATGATATGGCCAAAAACTTGAGTGAACAAGTCAAAGCTACGAAACAGCTTCTTCAACCTAAGGTTCAGTTTTGTGGCAGCAAGGAGAGAGAATTTCAAGACCTTGCAGAAAGGAAATTCTGGATTGAAGCCAGGCAGGCCGCAATAGTTGCGGAAATTCACGGCGCCATCAAAGAGACTGAACCGATCCAGGCACAACTCGAGAAATTGCTCCTGCAGCAAGATCAATTTAAAGAAAATGAGGGTAATCTCAAGACCATCTTGGATATTGGAGATGGCCTCTGGACAACCTTGAAAAACATAATTCACCCCCACCTCCCTACGTGACTTCCTTTCTTGGGTTGCATTTGGGCTGCAGTTCTTTTTCCATTTCCTTTTGGTGTTGTTTCGGGCGGTGTGCCCCGTAGATTGAAAAATCATGTTTAAGCCGTATTTTGGCCTTTTGAACTTTAATTGAAGTACTTTTATATTATATGACTTTTTTAGATTGTCACTAACGAGTGCATTTGCTTTGTGGATCAGGATCCTCTCCTGATCTTTCTATGGGGATCTTCATGACCAACAAGTGTGGGACGTTGGATGAAAATCTAACGGCTACAAACAGAAGGGTCCCTTTACCGTTATAATAATTATAGCCGTTGGATTTTCATCCAACGGCCCACACTTATTGGTTATGAGGATCCCCATAGAAAGATCAGGAGAGGATTGATCCTTGCTTTGTCAACCTTGTATTTCTATTTTTTACTCTTTTAATCTCTCATTTTCGTTTGAGCCAAGGATGAGGTTATAATTAGAATCTAAATGCATGACAATGATAAAGAAAAATTGGTTTTGATGGATGTATAAAATCAGCAATAACCTAGTTGTCTTTATAATAATTTATTTAAATTTGGTCATGTCAATTTCTTTTTTATTTCAATCGTGGTTAATGTTTAGGAAAGTTGGATATAACTATAGGTTCGACTCCGAGAGATTCTTTGTTAAAGTTTTTTGCCCCAACTATATATTATGCTCTCAAAGTTTAAGATGATATTTAAATTAGGTCATTAAATTTTAATTTTTTCAAATTGTTTCTTAAAGTTTTGAAACTATATCAATTTACACTTTTTGTAACATTAAATGTCTATTATACAATAAATTGATGAGTTTTTAGGTTATATGTTGCAAATGTGGCATACATGTCAATCCAGTTACGGATTTAAGCTCACCATGTCATCAAATTAATGAAGATTTAGTTAATTCATTACACAAAATGAGTAAATTGATACAATTTCAAAATATTAGGGTGCAATGTGACAAATTAAAATCTGATGACCCATTTTGAAAATCACGCAAAACAAAGAGGGTGCAAAATATAAATAGCCAATAGAAAAGAAAAAAAACCAATAGAAAATGAAAAGTTTTTCCCAGTTGCAAAATGTAGTTCACCAAAAAGAAAACAAAACCCAATTGAAAATGAATGTTAAAAAAATGAAAAAGCTTTACTACCCAGAATTTTCTTGGTTTTTATAATTTCATACATCAAGTTTTTTAATCTCAGTCAGGTTTCTAAAGTGATAATTATAGGATACTTTTATACATCTGTTAACTTTTCTATTAAAATAATCGTTAACTTGTGACGTAACCCCCATGTGGACAATGACTAGGTGCCGCGGTCAATCTGAGTCTACGTGGATATTAAAAAAATTTAAAAATTTTAAATTTTAAAAAAGCAAAAAGAAGAAGAACAGATAAGATCATCTCCAACCCTTAGGTTAAAACCTAAATTTTCTAGGTCAGACATAGGGCTGGGTTCGGTTTTTTGCCAAAATCGAAACTTTGGTTCGGTTCGGTTTGGTTCATTTTTTTTCGTTTTTTTTCAGTTCGGTTTAATTTCGCTTCGGTTACGTTTTTTTTTTTTTTCAAATTTTTTTTTTTTGAAATTTGAAATGTTAACATCTCCAATATAATCATAACATAAGCAATCCAAGTTTCCAACATTGAAATCTGAAATTTTAACATCTCCAACACAATCATAACATAAGCATTCCAACACAATGAAAATAAACATTTAAAGTTCAACTAGAATCATCAATCAAATGTTCCAAAGTCCAAACTAAAAAAAAAATCAAAGTTTAAGTCTTCAAAAGTCCAAATTTAAAATAAACATCACACTTCAAGTATCCACACCTAAAATAAACATAACAAAGTACTTCAAGGTTTCATGTCTTACACGCACTTATTCTCTACAAGTCCTCAAACTCAACGCTTAGGCGGCCTATGAGGCAACATAGTACATTTTCTTGAACTTCCACTTGTCATTTCTACATACAAATAAAGAAAGAAAGAACATGATGTAATGCAAGTATGCAACATAACATCTAATTTAAATAATCTAACAAAACCAAATCTAATAAGTAAGATTACCTTTCTCAACTTCTTCACAAAACTCAATCTCCTCAAAAGTCGGTGAAATTAACATATATGAAATAGGCAAAAATTATCCTATGAAATTAACATATACCACTGGATACCACATTTTAAATTATAGGCAAAAGTTAACATATATGAATAATGAATCTATGAAATAAGCAGAAGTAGATAACCATAACTCAAACAAAGGTCCGGTTGACAAAAAGAGGCATAAATTAACATATACCACTGTATGCTATCATTGATTATTTTCCTACCACCTCTCTATTCAAACAAAGATCTGGTTGACAAAAAGAGTCAGGGACATATTCGACGATGTACCAAATCGAAAAAATACAAATGCAAAATATACTCCTAATTAACTGATGAAAATAAAAAGCTACAGCAGCCACAATGAGCATATGTGTGCATACATGTGTTTAGACTTGTCTCAACAAACATATGACTGGAGGAAAAACCTAAAGCCAATCTTAACAAATCCACAATGTCCTTAGGCCATCTCCAACCGAATGATCCAGAGGGCTACAGGGCTGAAAATAGCCCGAAACCGTCTCCAACTGAGAGCTAATGGGCCCCACGAGACAAAAAAGAGTCGAATGGCCAACCAACTGGCCCAACCTAGCCAACCAACCATTGGATTGGATTTGATTTTTTTTTTTTTTTCAACCTAAATTTTAAAATTTTTTTTTTAAATTCTCATTTTAATTTCCTATAAATACCTAAGCCATTCCTACATCATTTGTCACATAATTTTCACCATTCCATACTATCTCGCTTCATTCTATTTCAATTCTTCACATTCTATTTTCTTACCTCTTCCAATAATATTTCCTTCAATTTTTTAAATAATTTTCAAGTAGCCTCATCTTCAATGAAAGGTAGGGTTTGGACCCGAAAAGAAGATGAAGTACTTTGCAGGGCTTATAGATGGGTCTCAAAAGATAGTGTGAGGGGACATTCTCAAACAAGTGAAGGTGTTTGGACTCGTGTGTTCAAAAAATACTATGAGTTCTACGAAGGCACCACTCCACGGAATACCCGAAACCACGAGAGTTGTTCTTCAAGATGGAAGAAACATCTTCATCCAAGTTTGAATAAAATGGCATCAATCACTATTAGCAACCGCAAGTAAACATGAAAGCGGCGCCAATTACTACGACGAAGTAAGTGTTTTCACAATTTATTTTAAATATTTAATTATATTACATTTAATTTCATAAATTAATTTCTTTTAATTTTTGTAATTATATTTAATTCTATTACATTTAATTTCATAAATTAATTTCCTTTAATTTTTGTAATTATATTTTATAGGTATGCCAAACAGAGGAATTGTATATGGAGGGCAATACCCTTTTAGCATTACGGTTGTTGGGAAATTTGTAAGGGGTGGATGTTACTTGAAGATCCACCTCAACATAGAGTAGGTCCTACGCCGATGTTCAGAACTACATCCTCAGTTGTAGATGAGGATGAAGATGGATCTCCTACCATTCAAGAAACAAGGGTAGAAAATCCGTCTTCGGGTGAAGGTTCCACACCTAGGGCTATGGGACGAAACAAGGCTCGAAGGTTGAAGGAAAAGGGTAAGGCAAAGGATGATTACGCCGCTCAACAGGAAGTGGCAACATCATTGCAATTAATGGCGGAGCAAAATGCCATTGCCGCTGAAGAAAGGAACCGTAAGCATGAAGAACAAGTCAAACAAATACAAGAAGAGATGGATGATAGGAATATGCAAAGGAACATTTCGGATTACACTCCAATGAGTAAGGCCTATTTTGATAGGAAAAAGAGGAAAATTATGGCCCGGTGACAATTGTTTACCTCCGACTATACTCCTACAATGGCGGATGATGAAGATGATGATGATTATGGACTTTAAATTAAAGTTGTTGTAGTTTTTAAAATTTAGTTGTAGTTTTTAAATTTAAGTTGTTGTAGTTTTTAAATTTAAGTAGTTGTAGTCTTTAAATTTAAATTATGTTTGGCCCTATAGCCTTATGGCCTTCGATTGGAGATGGTTTTTTGTCACAAGGCTATGTTTGGCCTATGGCCCTCTAGCCCTTCGGTTGGACATGGTAAGAAATATGACCATGCATTGTTCATTAATATATTAATTTCTTGGAGGGCTATAGGGCCAAAGAGAGTCATCTGGGCCTCATTCGGTTAAAGATAACCTTATTTGATCTGACCAACATATATAGCATAATGAATGGTTTTATATCAGCGCCTTGAAAGACCATGTCAATCATGTCAATGGGATCAATCAAGAAATTAAGAAGAGACATGATGCATGAAGATAGAAGAAAGAAAAGCTCATATTCCAATCTGATGGCAAATGCCATGATATGTTTTCACCTTTTTTGAGGAGTTTACCTACGCAATATATAACAATTTATTCATAACAAAGGACCGCTAGAACAACAACAAAATCACACCCTCGGTTTGAAACATATTATTATGAAAAAGGAACATGCATTGCTGTGGTATGGCAGAAAGGAAACCTTTTCGGGTTCTAGCAGAAACCTATACAGAAGAAATTAATAGGAAAAAGGAAAAATAATGGGAACTCTAAGGGCTGGTTTGGTATTGCTGTGCTTTAAAAAAAAAAAGCTGCTTTTGCTGTGCTGTGAGAATAAGCAGCTGTGAAATAAAGCAGCAGAGTGTTTGGTAAACTTTTTTGTAAAAGTGCTTTTGAAAAATAAAAAGCAGTATTAGATTGTTTGGTAAACTTTTATGTAAAACAGATGTGAAAAAAGCCGATTTTTCAAAGCTAGGTTTTGCAGCTTCTTGTTTTTGGCTTTTTTCATCCAAAACTGTGAAAAAAAGTTGAAGCTGAGTATTTACCAAACACAAAAAAAGCACCCAGCTTTTTTTGATAGTAGCTTTTTTCAGAATCACCTCAGTACCAAACCAGGTCTAACTCAATTCCAAAATGTGGGTTTTAGAGTTACGGTCTACATTTGTCAAAAGGAAGAGAAATAGTACAATTTCCTATGTATCTAATTACCTATAAACCCTAACTCAAATTGCTGGATAGGGATGGTTCAGATTAATATGCAGTAACAGAATTAATAAATGGAATGGAATAACAGATACAGAGAGAGATAGATAGAATTAGAGGTTTGGCATTTCTCATTTTCCTTTTTACATTTTGATTTTCCTTTCCAATTTTTTTACTTCTTTCTGTAATTTCACAAACACAAACCCATCCAAAATACTTACCTTTGTAATGGTTGTCGACTATGAGGATGGCGAGGCAGGCGAGTGCTCGACGGCGGGGTTGTGGGGCTGCAAGGCTGCGGGGCTCCTAGCTGTGAGAATGGAGTGATGGCTAACTAAGAGACAAAGTGAGGGAGGCGCAGGAGACAGATCATAGAATGGCATAGGTGAGGGAGTGATGGCTGAGAGATCAGAGAACGACACAGGTGAGGGAATGAGTCTGTGACTTAGTGAGGGAGACGCGGGGTTAGAAAACTCTCATAGGGTTAATAGCATAGCCAAAAAACAACATTAACTTAAGGGTAAAAACAACATCAGTGCATCTAACGGTAAAATGATGTCGTTTTATACACGCTTCGGTTTGGTTCGGTTTTCGAATCCCAAAAATCGAAATCGAACCAGACCATTTCAATTCGGTTCGGTTTTTCATGTTCGGTTCAGTTTTTTTTTCGGTTTGGTTTTTTTTTGTTTTCGGTTTTTTCAACCCACCCCTAGTTAGACAATTTATGCTTTAACTCATAAACAACTTTTCTACTCCAACCCTTGTAGGTTAAATTTTTAGCCAAGATTATTAAAAAATGAATTAAGGCTAATTGATTTTATGTAAACTATTATGTAGACTATCCTAATTTATTTTATGAACACTTTAACCTAAAAATATTTAGATTCTGATAAATATTGAAAAATTATTAAACCCACACATATGAATAGACAAGTCTTTTGTCTAGTGCTCACATATATTAGATTATGTTGATGTCTCCAAATCCTAGACCACACCGATAACTTCATTTGACACCGGAAGTTGTCGGATTTTCATCACCTGCGGTGATCTAGCGGAAGAGGACGGATGATGTTAAGTTTACTACCTTGAAATTTCTTAGTTTTTAAGATTTGGTACATCAAGTTTTTTTCGTCTTAGTTTGGTATCTAAAGTTATAATTTTGGGACATTTTCATATATTTGTTAAGTTTTCCGTCAGAATCTCTGTTAACTGATGATGTGGCGCCCACTTAGATCATGACTAGACACCACATGTCAAAACATTAAAATAATAATAATAATAATAAAATTAAAATAAAAAATAAAAAATTTAATTATTAAAAACACTAAACCTCTGCCCCTCTTCTCTCTTCGACTCCTCCTTTCCTCGCCCCCTTTTCTCTCCATAACCACCACCTTCACCATTCCTCTCCTAACCCCCACCCTCCTCTTCCTCCTCCTTCTCTTGCAATCCAACCTAGACCCAAACCCCCAACGTCCTCCATCTTATGCTTATCCTGCACCCTATCAGAATTAATAGTTTAAGTCATTTTTATTGAAACTTCCAATAAAATAAAAATTCACATCGCGTTATTTGTGGAAGTAAATGAAGACAATACGGGCATACTGAAAGTTTCATTCAAAAAGGGCACTGGGTAGTGGGCACGCGTCCAATAAAATAAAATTTCCCACCTCATTATTTCGAGAGTAAGAGAGGGCAGTACGGCTTCTGATCTCTAATGGACCTCAGTAGGATTCGTACTGAAAGTTTCATTCAAGAAGGGCACTGGGTAGTGGGTACCCACCCAATAAAATAAAAATTGCAGCAAATTCTAACTTTTGAAGACAAAAACAAATAAAAAGACAATTTGGGAAAGTTATTTTGTATGAGAGGTCGGAACAGAAAAGTCAGAGTCGACTACTCTGTTAGTGTAACTTGATTTGATAGGTTTTATCCGAAGAGGAAGAACTGAACAGAAAATGAAAACAGAGATGGAAGAAGTTGAAACGAAAGTTTTTCTTTCTTGTTCTCTCTTGCAAAAATGCTGCAGAGGAATAATTTTGTTCAGCTCTGAAAAATGAGCACTCACACTCCTTTACATTAACTGATGGCCTTAGCTTTAGGACCACACAAAACTCTACTTTTAATCTTAGTCACTCATCTACCTAATTACATGGATCACACACCACATGGCTCTCATGGCCTTACAACTTGTAACTTTACACTTGACAGATTTGCTCAAGTGAATACACACATTAAACTCATCTTATTTCTAATATTCAATCAGCTAGAGACTTATAATTCAACACTCCCCTTTAAGTCTTGAGCTGATTTCACTCCAAGCATGTTCCTGAGATAATTAAACCGATCTTTAGCCAAAGGTTTTGTGAAAATATCTGCCATCTGTTCTTCTGTGGGACAATAGATCAAATCAATGATTCCTTCTTGCAGTGCATCTTTAATGAAGTGATATCTTCTGTCTATATGTTTGGTCTTCTGATGAAAGACAGAATTCTTGGTGATTGCAATTGCTGAGGTGTTGTCACAGTGCAATGGAGTTGCTTCAGTTTGAAGTTCCCCAAAATCTTCTAGGACAAATCTAAGCCAGATTGCTTGTGCAGTGGCATTTGATGCACTTATGTACTCTGCTTCTGCAGTGGATAATGCCACACAACTCTGCTTAACTGAAGCCCAAGAAAAAACTCCACTTCCAAACGAAAAAGCATATCCAGATGTACTTTTGCTATCATCTGGTGATCCACTCCAGTCACTGTCGCAATAGCCAATCAACATTGCCTCCTTGCCTTTTGTATACTCCAAACCATAATCTAGAGTCCCTTTGATGTATCTGAGCACACGTTTGGCAGTTCCAAAATGCTTGCTAGTGGGACAGTGCATAAATCTGGCAAGCAAACTAGATGCATACATTATGTCAGGCCTAGTAGCTGTGAGATATAGAAGACTCCCCACAATGCTTCTGTATAGCTCTTCACTTACTGCTCCACTTCCATCATCTTTAGTTAATTTCTCAGTTGCCACAAGTGGTGTGATCACAGATTTGCACTCATTCAGACCAAACTTGCTTAGTAAAGAACTTGCATATTTTTTCTGATGAATGAAAATGCTAGAATTAGTCTGAATTACCCCCATTCCAAGAAAATGATGGAGAAGACCCAAATCTGTCATTTCATATTTTCTCTTCATGTCTTCTTTGAATTCATCAAGCATCAGTCTGTCACTTCCAGTATAAACTATGTCATCCACGTAAATAGAGACAATCAGAATGTCTTGCCCCCCTGCTTTGATGTACAGTGTTGGTTCACTCAAACTTTTCTGAAAACCACACTGTGAGAAGTATGTATCGATTTCTCCATACCAAGCCCTTGGAGCCTGCTTTAATCCGTACAAGGCTTTATGCAATCGATAGACTTTATCTTCCTTTCCCTTGACTACATATCCTTCAGGCTGATCCACATAAACCTCTTCTTCCAATACACCATTCAAAAAAGCTGATTTTACATCAAGTTGATATAATTTCCAGTTCTTATATGCTGCCAAAGCTACAAGGGTCCTGATAGTATCCAATCTTGCCACTGGAGCATACGTTTCATTGTAGTCTAGACCTGGCTTTTGAGCATAACCCTTTGCCACTAATCTAGCCTTGTTTTTTAAAACTGATCCATCAAGATTCAACTTGGTCTTATAGACCCATTTAACTCCAATAACAGGCTGTTCAGTTGGTCTATCCACAAGCTTCCAGGTGCCATTCTTCTCAATCATAGCTAATTCATCTTCCATTGCCTTTAACCATGATTTATCCTGAGCTGCATCTGCATATCTTTCTGGTTCCAGAACGCATGAGTTGCATTGAGCAAGAACATCATTCAAATTTCTCCATTTTAGAGGTGAGTGATCATAAGTCTCTGAAATTTGTGCAGACTCAGGAGTGCAACTTTCTTGTTCTTGTGTATGAGAAGAAGAACTAGGACTGAGAGAACTTCCTTCAATCACACTCATCTCATATGGATTCCCACAAACTACATTCTCAGGTTGATCCTGAATGTAAGTTGCAGCAGCTGAACTTTGTGAACTTTCCTTCCAATTCCAGGTCATAGATTCATCAAAAGCCACATCTCTTGACAAGATTAACTTGTTGGTACATGGATCAAATATCCTGTATCCCTTCTCACATGTAGCATAACCCACAAATACACCTTTAACACTCTTAGCATCTAGCTTCTGTCTTGTCTCAGTAGGTATATGAACATAGCACAGGGAACCAAAAATCTTGAGATGTGCAAGACCTGGTTTTCTGCCACTATAGGCTTCAAAAGGGGTTGTATTTCCTAGTGCCTTTGTAGGACACCTATTTAGAATATATACAGCTGTGTGTACAGCTTCAGCCCAAAGAACATATGGCATACCTCTATCATGAAGCATAGTCTTTGCCATCTCAACCACAGTTCGATTTTTCCTCTCCACTACTCCATTCTGTTGAGGAGTATAAGCCATGGTGAGTTGCCTTTGAATGCCCTCAGTTTCACAGAATTTAGTGAACTCAGAAGATAAAAATTCTCCACCCCTGTCACTCCTTAGACTTTTAATTTTGAAACCACTCTGCAGCTCCACCATTGACTTGAATTTTTTGAAGTAATTGAATGCATCAGATTTGTATCTGAGAAAATACACCCAGATCATCCTTGTACAGTCATCAATGAATAACATGAAAAATTTGTTTCCAGCCAATGATGCATTCTGCATAGGGCCACAGAGATCAACATGTATAAGTTCCAGAGGACAGCTTGCTCTCCAGGCTTGATCTTTTGGAAACCATTCTCTGTGCTGTTTTCCAAATTGACATCCTTGACATACATCCTTGGTTGCTTCTAGGTATGGAAGACCATGCACCATATTCTTCTCACTGAGTTGCTGAAGCCCTCTGAAATTCAAGTGGCCTAGTCTTCTGTGCCAAAACTGAGTAGAATGTTCCAAACTAGCCTTCAAAACTAACTGATTATTTTTCACCAGAGAAAGAGGATAGCATCGATTTTCCTTCTTCTTAACCTTGATGATAAGGTTTTCAAGTGAAGGTCCATCATATATGCTGCACAAGCCTCCTCCAAACACTAGATAATATCCATGCTCATCCATTTGTCCAACACTCAATAAGTTTTCTTTTAAACCTGGCAGATGCATGACTTCCCTGATATATTTTTTACCTCTGTTAGTGTCAATCTGCAATGAACCCATTCCAGCCACATTCACTAACACACCAGTAGGCATTTGCACCTTTCCAGCAACATTTGTATTTATGTCAACAAGGAGATCAGCATTCCCTGTCATGTGGTTACTACAACCACTATCAACATACCAATTTCCATTGATATTTGTTTCTGAAATTGCACTATTAGCATAAAACAAATTTCCTGACACTTCCACCTGATTTGCAGAGTTTGCCTTTTGCACAATCTTCCCTATAGTGCATTCTCTAGCCCAATGACCAAACTTATCACAATTATAACACTTAGGCTTCCCCTTATATCGACATTCACCAAAATGATACTTAGAACACACTCTACACTGTGGTTTGACAGTCTCTTGACTCATTGACTGTGACTGATATGGATTTGGTGCAGGACTAGTGAAAGGTTTCTGTTGGAATCGAGGTTTCGAATCCCATTTCTTTCCCTTAGCATTCCAATTCTTCTGGAATTTTGACGAGCCAGATTGAACTCCACTTCTATTTTGCCCCTTTGGACTTACTGAGAATGATGCAAAAACCTTCTCAGTGGTATCAACATTATGCAAGTCAAATCGTTGTTCCTGACTCTTCAAAATCGCAACAACTTCTTGCAACTCAACAGACTCTAGACACTTTGTGTTTTCTATAACTAAACAGATGGAATCATAAGGCTTACTTAGACTAATCAGAACCTTCTGCACAAGTCTCTCATTAGAAAGAGATTCACCAAATGTTCTCATCTGATTAATTAAATCATTCAATCTTGTAAGATAACTAGATAGGGATTCATCATCTCGCATTCTAGCATACTCAAATTCTCTTCTAAGATTCTGAAGTTTTACGGATCTAACCTGATCACCACCATGATATTCTCCATACAGTAGATCCCATGCCACCTTAGCTGAGTCGGCGTTGGCGATCCTAGGAAAAATCTGATCAGAAACCGCATTTTGTATAATACCTAGAGCCTTTGCATCTTGCATATATGCTGTGACCATTTTCTCATCGTCTTCTTCTTCCTCTGAGCTTCCTTCAGCCTTCTTCTTCTTTGACTCTGAGATCGTAACCCCTTTTTCAACCAATCTCCATAACCCATGAGATTTGAAAATCGTCATCATCTTAATCCTCCAGAACTCGTAGTTCTCACCGGAGAAGATCGGAGTTCTCACCTCAGAACTTCCAGACCCAGCCATCTCTTAGCTTAGACAAGACGAACACAAATCGAAATCGGAATCTATGGAGTTTTGGCAACTTCGCTTGAGCCGGAACGAGCTTAAGTGTAGCTCAAATGCTTCACAGTTTACGCCCAGATCTCAAATGATCGAACCTGGCTCTGAGGCCATGTTAGTGTAACTTGATTTGATAGGTTTTATCCGAAGAGGAAGAACTGAACAGAAAATGAAAACAGAGATGGAAGAAGTTGAAACGAAAGTTTTTCTTTCTTGTTCTCTCTTGCAAAAATGCTGCAGAGGAATAATTTTGTTCAGCTCTGAAAAATGAGCACTCACACTCCTTTACATTAACTGATGGCCTTAGCTTTAGGACCACACAAAACTCTACTTTTAATCTTAGTCACTCATCTACCTAATTACATGGATCACACACCACATGGCTCTCATGGCCTTACAACTTGTAACTTTACACTTGACAGATTTGCTCAAGTGAATACACACATTAAACTCATCTTATTTCTAATATTCAATCAGCTAGAGACTTATAATTCAACATACTCGGCACTTTCACTTTCAAACGCGTTCTGCCTTTTACTCGGCACTCGGTTTCTTTGTTTTACAACACCACCTTCGGATCAAAGCACTGCATTGTAATATATGTATATGTTTTATAATGATATATATATATATATATATATATTGTTGCTGGATATATATGTTGCAGGCCACAAGTGAGTGAATTGTAGAGCTGCAGCTGCTTGTGCAAATTCCAATCACAGTGAATTTCATCGAAACCCACTGCCGAGTTCATGGCGGCGATCTTCCTGATCAGTTAGGAGTTTCAAACTCTGCCTTTTACTCTGAACACGGTTTCTTTGTTTCACCAAACCTTCAGATCAAAGCACTGCATATAATGCAGGCCACGAGTGAGTGAATTGTAGAGCTGTGGCTGCTTATGCAAATTGCAATCACAATGAATTTAATCGAAACCCACT